>NW_024064913.1:186039-377741 GCF_009727055.1 Benincasa hispida | reverse complement strand
GCCTATGGTCTCAGCCCGTGAGATCATGGAGTCCCTACAGGGGATGTTTGGACAACCGTCTGAATAGCTTATGCATGAGGTTCTTAAATACATATTCAACTCCAAAATGCAAGAAGGCACCTCCATGAGGGTCCACTTCAATGTGGCGCAGTTGAATGGGTCTACCATCGATGAGGGTAGCCGGGTTAGCATAATCCTGCATTCTTTGTCGGAGAGCTTCCTGCACTTTGTTAGCAATGTGATTCTTAACAAAGTGAAATATAACCTTACAACTCTCCTCAATGAGTTGCAGACATACCAATCTTTACTAAAAAGTAAGGAGAGGAAGAAGGATGAGGCAAATGTTGCTTCATCTTCTAGGACGTTCCATAGAGGTTCGACCACAGGAACAAAGTCTGCACCTTCTACTTCTAACTTTGCAAACGGGAAAAAGAAGAAAGGTGGTAAGGGAAAAGGGAAGACACCTGCTAACCCACCGCCTGTCGCCCCGAGGAGACGTCCACAAGTTGCTAAAGGAAAGTGTTTCCATTGCAACACTTGAGTTTGCGATCCAAGAAATTGTTCATTAGGGGATAAATGGAGACTTAAGGAACAAGAGGTAATTTCGGGGGTAAAACAGAGATTTGACCCAGCTGTTATTGCGAACAACCTGTGAAGGGTTAACTTACTAATCATGGTTATATCGAGTGGACATAATATATCTACAGTGAGGGGAGTTCAACTATGGGCTTTAGTGGAGTGTCCCATTAGTTAACGAATGGGGGTTAGGTCAGTCTAATGAGTTTAGTCGATTAATCTCGGATCATTGGAGCCCATGATCTGTAGGTCCATGAAGTCCCTCTACTAGCTCGGAAATGGATAGCTCTAGAGTAGCGCGATAAGTTAATTTGAAACGTTAGAATCAAACGAAATTGGAGAAAATATATTTAAATATGATATAAATATGAAGATAAATTTGTGTAAAAATTAATTTAATATTAGATATTAAATTAATTAGAATTATTTAAATTGTTTAAATAATCATGTATTAATTTTATTAGAAAATTTATTTTTGAAATTAATTTCTAAAATTAATAAATATGATTTTAAAATCAATTTGGATTTTTGGAAAATGAAAATCACACAAATTTGAGAAAATGGGTTTTTCATCTTCAAAGTAGCTTACAAGGAACCCACCACCTCTTCCTTGATTTACTCCAAGCATGAGCTGCATCTCATGCAGCACTTCTCTTTGCATGATAGTCCGCAATATATTGAAGAGATTGGTGTGAAGAAAGATGAGAGAACCGACTGAATTTTTGCTGAAAAATTTGGATGAAGAAGGTGTTCTTCAATGGGTTTTCTTTAGTGAGTTTTCTCCATATTCCCTTTGATTCCAGCTTATTTTGAGTTCCACAACTCAATCTAGAGTACCAAGAGGATAGTAGGGAAGATCTTGTGGTGGTCTACATAAGGATTCAGAGGATTTTGCAGTTGGAAATGGAGATTTCGTTGGTTCAGTCAAGGTATGTTCATGAAACCCATTATACTCTGTTTTTAGCATGTTTCTTTTCAACCAAAATTAATGAATTAGAATGTTTATGGATCCTGATTTCTTCTACTATGTGATGGTGTAAATTCAACACTAATAACCAATTGAATGGGAGGTTATTGGTGGTTTCATGGTAACCGTGAGATAAAAGGAAAAATATTTTCCTAAATTTAGTAGTTGTTGAATTGAGATTTCCAATCTCGGAAAGTTCTCACGAAAGAGGTTGTCAAGTAAATCAGATTTACTAAACGACAACTTGGAGAGACTAGACGATCGTGGAGTATTCCTACACGATAGACACTCAGCTTGACAATTAGCTAAACGATCACATAGCTTTTGATAAACGATTGGGCATCGATCTATATAATAGGCTTTATCTTCTCCCACTTGCTCAATCATTTACACGATTGTCTTTTTCCAGCTTCTACCTCTAACCAAGTCCACACAGATCCCACGCTCTGCATTCTCATATTGAGAATACCGAGGTAACCTTTTTGGTGGTGTCATACTGAACTCGACACTGTCGAGGTTCTATAGAGGCTGTTTGTGGTGTTCGTAGTGTTCGTGACCTTGGTGATCGCTTTGTTCGAGTTTTTTGTGATCGTGCAGTGTAGCAGTCATATTGATCGAGCGTTCGTGGTTGTCGTCTTGCTGCAAACGAGCGTTCGTGATCGAGGGATCTTGAAGATGTGTCTTCAAAGGTATGTTAATTTCTTCCCTTGATCTTTAGAGAAGCATGCTGTAATTTTTGTTCTGCGCGTAGCCTATTGTTTCCGTTTATGACTGTAATTGTGTATGTTCATATATGATTGACATTTGGAAAGATCCTTCCCCTACTCATGAAAATCCTCATGTCCGATTTTCTTTAGCCACACCCACTCCTGGCCCGAGAGGGGTTTGGTCCTAGTTGGACTATGATTTATTGTTCATTAGAGAAATTAGTAGTACATAAAAAGTTAGATGTAATTACAGAGGCAAATTGCTGCACTTACGAGCAATTTGCGATGGGTCACTGTACTGTTGATTGGTTATATCCAATGGACATAGAAATTTATCTATAGTGCGAAGAGTGCAACTGTCGGTCTTTAGTGGAGTGCCTTACAGTTAATGGATGGTGAATAATTTAATTAAAGATTTTAATTAATTATTTACATACCATTGGAGCTTCAAGCTATAGGTCTATGAGGTCCCCTCGGTAGCTCGACTAGATTTAATGGGAACCAGTTTTTTGATTAATTTGAATTGTTCAAGTTAATTTAGGAAATTAATTATATATGATATAATTATTAAATTCTAATTTTATATGATATAATTACTTTAATGTATTTGATACATTATAATATAATGATTATTTGAGAGGAAATAAATATTTGAATATGAGTCAAATATTAATTATATGAAATGGATTCATATAATTATATTTAATACAAATGGGACTTATATGAAATGCCATTGGTGAGAGAGGAAACTATAGATCTATTATATTTGACACAATATAGAAACGATAGCTTATATGTTATATTTGTTATAACATATAGTTTAATATATATATATATATATATTAAAAAATAATTATTTATGAGAAAAACTAATTATGGAACTCCCTTTCCACCTTTTGCTCTCTTGGATGTGAGAATGGGAGGTGATTCCCATTTTGTTCAGTTGGTAAAAACTAGATATAGAGCTTTCTCTCAACACAGAAACGTTCTATGAAAAATTTGATTATCTTCATCCTTCTCTCATCTCCTCTAGATTCTCAATCAGAGAATACTAAGGTTTTCTTCACAGTGGTGCCCATTTGGAGTATGAGGGAATTTTTTCAATGGAAGAACTGTTCTTCAAGGGTAAGGGTTCTAAACCCTATCTATTTCTTCTCTATTATTTAGTATATGCATGCTGTAAATTTTGGATGCATAATGTATGTTTACAGTAAAATTTAGTATTATGTGAAATTTTTGGAATTGGGACAATCCGCTTCCACTGCGGACCCTTCACGGGGATCCTTCAATTAAGATATTTGAAACTCAAATTAGTAATACATTCTTAGGTTTTTTTTTTTTTGCCAAACTCTTGTTGTAAAGTACAAGCTGCTTCAATAAAAAAAAAGTTGTAGAAAGGCAAGGTTGTTGTAGAGTAAAAGGAAGTCTTTTACGTTAATTTTTAAGGGGATTATTCCTCTTTCATAAGGGTATGATTAACATTGGGTGGCTTTGACACCCGTAGTTTTTCTCTGTGCTAAAGTGTGTTTGAGAAATGAGTAAGCTTGTGTACCTTCTTATGAGATGTTGCTCATAGTTAGATGACTTTCACGTAACCCGTGTGGGCAAGCTAAAACAAAGACGACGTGTCTTGACAAGGTTTCCCCTTTTGTGTAAGAAAAGAAAAAAAGAGAATAAAATAGTTTAGTTCCCTAAAGTTCTACAATGCAATTTTGAGTGTAGAAAGCTTAATGCTTGATCCTTCATACCAGAGCAGGAGAAAACGGGCTGAGGGTCGAATAAAACCTTCTAGGGCATGTAAAGACTTAGATAGGATCAGCCATGTATAAACACATAAGGGATAAGGAATTAGTTTCAAATTTTCTAATTAATTACATGCATTTGAATTGTTCTATCTTTATGAATTTTGTTGTTATCTTTAACCTTGAGATTAGAAATACTCATTTGCATCACATGATTCATATCTATGTATTTTTTTGCCCTACTTGAGAACAAGCAAAGTTTAGGTTGGAGGTGTTTTGATAGCTCTCGAAAAGAGCTATTTTTATGTCTCTTATCTCGCTTGCTTATCGGGTTTTAAGTGTTTAAATATCGAGTAAATTATACACATCGGAGTGTTATAGATCGCTCGGGTTTGATTTGGACTTTTTTGAAGTGATATCAAGCATCCAAAGCTTTAAGTACGTAAATAATCATTTTGCTCCTGGGGGAGCACAGCGTAGCGGCGTCGTACTCAGTGTTTTTTTTTTCAAGAGCTATCTTTGGAGAAAAAGCTATTTGTTCGAGAGCTATCACTATCCTGTGGTGTCATGACGCTCTTGGTTTCTACACACAACGCACATGCGCACAATGTTGCACTGCACTATTACCCCCCTTGTGGCACGCTTTAACAAGGATGCCCAGCGTCGTGACTCTACCTCGATTTCTTTAAATAGTCTTTTGTTTTTTTAGTGTTTTTTATGGTGGAATATATGAAGGTCGATGATAGAGCTAAAATTCTTTCTTCTTTATCATCTTTTCTTCTATCTCAACTTAGGATTTTATTTTGGTTTGGGGGATTAACTATGGATTGGAGCTCCTCTCTTTGGTTTGTCTATGAATCAATGGGGTAAGAATTTCTATCTAGTAGAGAGCAAGACCCTTTGTAATTTTCTTGAGATTTTTATGGTTTAAACATAATTTATATTGATTTATGCTTTCCTTGAATATTGTTTAACTTCTAGATACATATATATGTTTGGCTATTTCTTCATTGATATGTGTTGCTCTCGCAATTGATTCGTAACTTGCATGTTCTCTCCTCCTTCATCTTGCTAAATCATCCAATTAGCAAATAGTTCAATAAAGTGGGCTAGGATTTAGAGTCATAGCACGAATCTTTGGAAGCATGCTTAGACTAATTTAAAGATAATTTGATTAATTAAGTTAAGCTTTCCCATTACACAATTGAATCTTAGGGCTTATTGCGAATGTTGTTACTTCTATATGGCTGCTTGGAACCCAGTAGGGTTAAAGGATTTAGTTTAGTTAGAGTATGGGCTTTAATTGATATTTAGGATGCTTGCTTGGGTTAATCGAATGATTTGGTTGCCTATAGCGTTGTTGAGTTAGGTTAGGCTAAGTATATTGTTGTGCACGCATAGATCGAATGCATGTTTAATTAATACAAATTAATTATCGAAGTTACATAGTAATCTCCCTTGCTCTTGAAACTAGATTAATACAATCTTAGGTTACATTTACCATTGCCTTTACATTTCTTCTTTAATTTTTGCACGCTATCACCATCCACACCAAACCTCCCCTCATTTACCGCTCTGATTAGAAATTAGCTTTACGAAAACTCATACTCCTGTTTTCCTGCGGATTGCCCAAGACTTACCACTATTACTATGCCATCATAGTAGTAGGAGTATGGTTCGATATTATAAATAACATAATATTATAAATAGCATTTGATTGGTAGAGATTTGCAGGCGACAGTAAATCTCTTTTCAATCAGTATACTTGTAAGGGTCGTCTTTGAGGTGTCCTCTAAGGCATTATCCTGCGCCATTTGAACCAAGCCAGACTTCAGTTCAAAGTTACTGGCAGTGACTGGACCATGAACTATTGTGGGATGGGCTGAAGAAAAAATAGGTTGGATGTATTCTCTAATTGCCTTCTCCAGAGCCTCATCTACCATCTCTTCAGTTTTGGCCTTTCTCCCTTAGAGATTTTTTTTTAAAAAAAGTTCTTTCGATTTCTAGATCAAGAAGCAACTAGCTCCCTTGGTATGTATGTGGTAGAGCATATCAACATTTTATAATCTATAAACTTTACGTTTTGTTCATCTCCAAATGAATTATATTTGTTAATATACCTCTTTTTTTTTTTTTTACCATATGAATCTCATAGATATACACATTTTGATTACGTGGAACATAAATAATTTTTCACTTCACTTTTAATCAGTAGCAATATATACAACACAATAATAGCAACACGAACATAATAGATAAGTTTTAAATGATGCAATATTAGCATTTATTAAATCTATAAAAAGCTCTTCCTAAAAAATGCTATAAAAAGTTATAAAAGCTATGAAAAGAATTATTTTTAACATTTGAAGACTTATTATAGCTTTTATTAATTAAATAATTATTAGTTCCAAATAAATGTTGTGATAGACAAATAATAACTTCATATTTTGGCTATAAAAATAGTTTTATAGCTTTTCAAAATGTTATCTTACATTTTAGAAGATCAAATGTGTTATATGTTGTTTGCAAAATCTATAAAAAAAATCAAGCATTTCATAGCATGTTACTAAATTCTATAAAAAGGCTAGATTTTTTATAGTGTTTTAAAAATCTATAAAAAAGCTTCATATTTTGTAATAGCGTGGGTTGTCACGACTTTGCGAAAAACGCTTAAAAGACCTGTTATAGAATTTTTTTTCGAAGTTATTGTAGGTCTTTTTTCCTATAGTGTATTTTTTATCATGTGGGAGTTAGGATTAATTATTGTTTATCTATTTCTATCAATGTGGGACAAAAAGAAACGGTTGTATTCAGTTACAAAGTTTATTTTGTACACTGTGGGAGGTTCCATTTTTTTGTTAATGGGAGTTCTAACTTCCTAAACAAGTGAGATTAAGCACTAAAATAACACATTTTTTGTGCTATCAATATCGAACAGTAGAAACATGAATATTAAAGCAAATCACGAGGAAAAAATAAAAAATACCAAAATGTCAAAAAAAATCAACACATGAAAATCAATGTAAACACATTGTTCTTAAATCATGAGACTCAAGTAGTAGAGTGAGTAAAATTGTCTTATAGAAACAACATGAAGTCATTAGATTCAGATTCTCTCATCTATACAAGGTAACGTTTTTTTTAAAAATTAAATTTTTATTAAAGGGAAAGCAATAATATTTAAAAATATAAAGCATAAGGAGTACCATTTAAAAGAAATGGAGTACATAAACACCTATCACTAACGTTATTATATTAGATTAAAAGATATATTTTTTATAGTCATTTGTCACCCACACTCTGGCGCACGCTCGTTTGAAGAAGGATTAAATTTATTTATTGTTTTTTAAAGTTCGAAAAAGAAATAGTTTAATAAAACGAAATGTATAATGCTCCTCGTAAGAATTGTTTTCAAATATAAGAAATTGAATCAACTTATTTATAAATATAATAAAATATTACATTTATCAGTGATAGATATTACTAGATATCTATCGATATCTATCACTGATAGATGTAATATTTTTCTAAATTCGAAAATATTTTTCGTAATTTTATTATTTAAAATAATTACCTATAATAATTCAAATAAAGCAACTTTCTTTCTTTTATATAATGAAAAACCAAAAGAATACTTAATATGTATAGTTTTATTTTTGAATAATTGCAATGGATAACATTTTTAACGATAGTAATCAAGCATATAATAGAAATTTTAAAAAAATTGCAAATATAACAAAGTCTATCTGCATAGACTTATATTACTAATAGACTCTTACCAATGATATGGTCTATCACTAATAAATGTCTACCAACGATATGGTATATCATTGATAAACTATTTAAATTGTATTATATTTATAATTATTTTTTATAGTATACTATATTTACTAATATTTTGAATTTAATTGCTATATTTACCACCGTTGATTTTGTTTTTCTCTATACAAGTTGTATGGGAGTTCTATCCTCTATTATATATATGTGTGTTTTTTATAATTATATATTTGTATGTTCCCACATCTCGTTTAAAATGTATTACTTGATATAAAATGTAAAGTATGAAATATCTCTCTCATTTGGTTTAAAATTATCCCCACATTGTGCGTCTTTTTTGAATAATTCCTTGCATAAATAATGGCTACTTTTGAATTCTTGACTTTGTTTGTTTCAACAAAAACAATTCGAAATTCCTCAATTTTTTTTTCCATCAATAATCTTTCATCTCGAGGGGTTGCAATAATATATGTTGGAATATTAGGTCAAACTACATCCAAAATTATATGGAATAACAATAATAATGTTGGGATAATGTCTAGACTTTTAACTTCATTTCACATCTACCTTTCAAATGATTATTATATTTTGAAAAAGTAAATAATAATTTTGGCTTTTAAATTTTTAGGAAATTTTCAAAAATAAAAAAAATAAGAAAAACTATTTTAAAAAATATTAAACTTTTAATAGCAAAAAAAAAAGAGCTATGTTTTGAAGGCTAGAGAACATAGTTTTCAAAAACTTGTTTTGCTTCTAAATTTTGACCAAAATTAACGATTCTCCAACTATCTCCATAATGATAGGATATTATCCACTTTGGACATAACCTTCATGGTTTTGAGCCAATTCCCAATAGCTATAATAGAAAAATTGAGAGAAAATACGAATAAATGTCAAAAGCACATTAAACTATAAACAAATCATTATCAAACGAGTTTTTAGTTCTTAATTATTGGTTTTTAAAATGAAGCTTATAAAATTTTTACCTATTGATTTCTTTATTTTATTGTCTACTTTTTAGTAGTGTTTTCAAAATCTGAGCTAAATTTTTAAAATTAACAAAGTAAAGCATGTTTGATAACTATTTAAGTCCTATTTCATAATCATTTTGTTATTAGTTTTATATATATACTTTTTTTTATTTACTTTATGTTTGTTTACTCCCAATTTTCTTATCACTTTTCGTAATGAAACATTTGAATTTTTTTATATGTAAAAACAAAAGTAAATTTTTAAAAACTACTTTTTTTTTTAGTTTCATAATATTATTTAGATTTCTTAAAGTGTTGATAAAAAGTGAATGACATAACAAAAAAATATTTAAAGATGAAAGTAGAGTTTATAAATTTTTTTTTCAAAAATCAGAAGCAAAATTAAAGTGATTATCTAATGCGATCTTTAAATTTATTTTTTTCAATTTTTAAAAATTATGTTTGTTTTAATTCCTACAACATTTTTACTTGGCTTTCATCTTTTATAACTAAGAACTTGAATCCTTAATCCAATTTTAAAAAGAAAAATTAGTTTCCAAGGAAAAAAAACATAAGTTTTTAAGGAATACTGTTTTAGGCCTCATTTTGTAATATTAACTATTTCTTTTTAATTTTTGTTTTTAAAGTTTACAACACCATTAATACAAATATGTATAAAATACAAAAAATACGAAAAAAAACAGGTACTTTTGCATATAGTTTTCTTACTTCTTTACCTACTTTTTAGCTTGTTTTCTAAAAACGAACCTAAATTTAAAAACCAAAAAAAATTGAAAACATGATTTTCTTTTTTATTTTTTTTTTTAAATTCAAATAGCGTTTTTTAGTAGAGTGGAAGGAACTTTTTGGATTGATTAAAAAAAATTATTTTTAATTAAACTCTCTAAATAAAACTATTTAAAATATACTTTGAAAATATTAAAAACTATTTTAAGGGGTTATCAAACACTTCATTTTTTTTTTAAATGACTTTTTTTTAAAATTAAGTACTTAAAAAATGAAATCAAATACATCATAAACTAGTTAAAATTGTGTAAAAACCAGCCTAACTTTTTAAAATATAAAATGAAAAACAAAATGGTTATAGAAAAGAGAATTAGCTTTCAAAATTAGCTTAATCATTGAAAATATATAACAAACTAGATAAATCAATAGGTAAAAGTATAATATGTAAGCTTAATTTTTTAAGGAGTATTTGTAATAAAAAGTAAAATAAGAGGAAAAAATTTAAGAATATATTACCTCTTTAAAATATTTATAAATATAGAAATGTTAACTAGTCAATATTTAAATTTTTTCTAATTTTCAATTTCACTCTCTCTTGTCTTGTCTTGTTGCACACTCACTTCTTCCCTTTATTTTTATTTTTTATTTTCTTATTTTCTTCGATTTTTGCTTCTTTCATTTTTTCTTTCATTTTTTATTTTCTTTCATTTCTCCGATTGTTGTTTCTTTCTTTCTTATTTTATTTTATTTTTGTTGTTTTTGCTTCTTCCCTTTATTTTATTTTTTATTTTTTTATTATTTTTTCATTTTCTTCTTCTTTCCTTTCTTCTTTCCTTTTTTTTTTTTCCTTTTATTTCCTTCCTCCAGTTTTGCTTCTTCCCTTTCCTTTGTTTTATTTTTTTAATTTTCTTTTCTTTCTCTGATTTTTCCTTCTTTCTTTTTCTTAAAAAAAAAATCGTCACTTTCTCCAGTTTTGCTTCTCCCCTTTCTTTCTTTTTATTAATTTTCTTTGTTTTATCCAATTTTTGCTTCTTCCTTTTTTTTATAAGAACTATGAGACTGAGTTTCATACCCAAAGCTTGAAAATATCCAATTCATAAGTGACTTAACACCAACAAGCTTATCATTAAATTTGACTATTATAACAAAACATTAAAATAAATAGTAAATGAAAATGAATTTGAAATAAACTACTTTTTCTACTCCACAAATTTGCACCATTTTTAGAAACATTTCTTAAAAGTTTGAAATAAGAAATGAGAATAATTATTAAACAAGTTTATTTCTGAAACAATGAGAAATGTGAACGATATCAAACAAAACAATAGTTTTTTTCATTTTATAGGACTTTAAGAGTATGATGTTTATTCGAATAAACTTGAAAAAAGGGCATAGATGACTCAAATTGAAGGGCACGTATTGAAATATTCGTGTATTTGTGTATCGTACTATTTGTGTATTGATAATGACAATTATTAGTGATTTAGTGATAGAACATGGATAGATATTAGTCATATTCGTGTATTAGTGATATTGAATTTAGGTTAGATATTAGTGGTAGAAGTCTATTAGTAATAAAAGTCTATTATTGATAATTATGATAAAAGTCTCTCAGTAATAGCCACTAATAGCTTTAAGTGTTAATCTTTCAAAATTGATAGACACTAATGAAAGTCTATCAATGATAGTCACTAATATTTTCTATCATTGATAGCTTAATCTTTGATGGTTTTTTTCATGGTTAATATCAACTTATAAAAGTCTATCATTGATAGCCAATCTTAGTGAATTTAATTAATAAAGTTGAATCTCGAACTAAAGTGTGAGTGAAATGTCTAGATGCTATCATTACTAGCATGTTATTAGTTAGAAGCTATCAACGATAGTGATACACAGTCAAGTCAATTAAACATCTTAGTTGATCCAGACTTTCATACACAGTCAAGCCAATTAAATATTTTAGTGTAATTGCATCCACCGGTGGAGAATATGTCTCCTCATAATCAATACCAGGTCTTTGTGAAAAACCTTGTAAAACTAGTCTTGTTTTGTATCTTATGACCTCATTATTTTCATTTCTTTTTCTCACAAATACTCATTTGTATCCCAAAGGTTTGATACCTTCTGGTATTTGGAATACAGTCCAAAAACCTGTCATTTTGAAAGTGAGTTTAATTATACGCAAAAAACGTTGTCAATAATTACATTAGTTTGATTCCATTTTTTTTCCTGTAATGACATAGTTTATTGAAATCTCATTGTTATTTCTAGGTATTTCACCATCCTCACTAGTCATGTCGAAAATTTCTTCATGGGTATTTACATCCTCAACAAGTCTTTTTCACTATTAATTATTTTTCATTTTCAAGGATTTTTATCTTTGGAACTCATTAGTCTAGCACGCTTCTGGCTTGTTCCAGACTCATATGACTACTTGTTGTGTTGGGATATCAATTTTTTATGGAACATTTGCAGCTGGTATATGTGACTTAGTTACCTTATTTGCATCTATAAATGCATTTGGTAATTGATTTGCTATATTTTGCAAATGAATTATTTTCTGAACTCCAAGTTCACATTGATCTGTACGGGGATCTAAATGAGACAATAACAATGCATTCTATATTATTTCTTTTTTCAATTTCTTAATTTCTCCCCCTAATGTTGAAAATTTTTTCTCATCAAATGACAATCAGCAAATCGTGTAGTAAATACATTACCCGTCGAAGGTTCAAGATATTTAATAATTGATTGGGAATCATATCCAACATATATTCCTAACCTCCTTTGAGGCCCATCTTAATGCGTTGTGGTGGAGCAATTGGAACATATATTGCACACCAAAAACTTCCCATATGGAAAATATCTAGCTCATGACCATAAACTAATTATAATGACGAGTACTTATAATAAGCTATTAGCGTAATGCGTACAAGTAACGCCGTGTACAAAATAGCATGTCCTTATACAGATGAAAGAAGTTTAGCTCTTATAAGTAATGATCTTTCAATAAGTTTCAAACGTTTTATAAATGATTCTGCTAAACCATTTTGTGTATGAACATGAGCTACAAGATGTTCAACACCCATCCCAATTGACATACAATAAATATCAAAAGCATGGGATATAAATTCACAGCATTATCAAGACGAATGGTCTTAATTGTATAATCAGGAAATTGTGCTCTTAACTTAATTATTTGAGCAAGTAATCTTACAAATGCAAGATTTCAACTTGATAATAAGCACACGTGTGATCATCTATTGGATGCATCTATTAATACCATAAAATATCTAAATGGTTCACTTGGTCGGTTAATAAGTTCACATATATCACCATGAATTCGTTCTAAAAATGTCCTCACATGAATGATCAGAATCAGACCATCTGTGGTAAGTCACAACAATTGTAACTATTCCACAAAGCGGGTCACATCCGTAGAGTTACCAGGATAAGGTTTTCCTCTTATATCCATATACTACAGACCATTTTGGTTATCACTTAAGACATGATCCACTTGTATGTCACCACAAACATGCTTAAGTTACATAACAGGGATTTTAGTTTATTAGTTTGTGGTAAAGCAAATGAAACTTCCAATTTGCAAAGTCAAGTAGTGAAGAAAATATCATATATTATACATCACAAGCGTTCGTACAAAATATGTTTACAAACTACAGGACATGAGACTTTAGGGCATTATCCCCAACAATCACTCATTTCTCCTAAAGCGAGTAGGGTGTACATAAACTAGTACAAAACAATAAACTAGGGCACTAAGGCCCAGTACAATAAAATCTCCCACTAACCCTAGTCCAGCCGCGGGTGGTCCTGTAGACCCATGCTCTAAAGGTGACCCTCAAACACTGTGGTCGTGAGAGCCTTCGTAAACAGGTCAACAATGTCGTGCTCCGAAGCGATTTTCGTCACGATCACGTCCTTTGATGCACTATCTCGCAGATCAGGTGATACTTTCGCTCTATGTGTTTGTTGCGCCTGTAACTCCTGGGCTCCTTGGAGTTCGCCATAGCACCACTATTGTCACAATAGAGAGTGATGAGCCTAAACATATCTGGATCAACTTCCAGCTCTGTCAGGAACTTCTTGAGCCAGACGACCTCCTTAGCAGCTTCATAGGTTGCTACGTACTCGACCTCCATAATGGAGTCGGTGATACACCCCTACTTAGCGCTTCGCCACACTACATCTCCTCCGTTTAGAGTAAAAATTGACCATGAAGTGGACTTTCGGAAGTCCCTATCAGTCTGAAAGTCAGAATTCATGATCCAGTAAGGATCAAATCCTTAGATCCAGACACGAACATGTAGTTCCTCGTTCTTCTATGATACTTTATAATGTTCTTAACTGCGGTCCAGTGACCCTGACCTGGGTTAGACTGATACCTACTGACTATGCCCACAGCGTACCAGGTGTCTGACCTAGTACAGAGCATCGCATACATCAAACTGTAAAACGACAGATGCATATGGAACCCATCTCATCTCCTCAACCTCTTGAGGCATCTTAGGACACATGTCCTTAGAAAAAGTGATTCCATGCCTGAACAGTATTAGGCCCCTTTTGGAGTTCTGCATCGAGTACTTGAGCAATATCTTGTCAATGTACGATGCCTAAGATAGTGTTAGCACTTTGTTCTTACGATCCCGAAAGATCTGTATACCCAGAACAAATTGAGCCTCTCCCAAATATTTCATTTGGAATTGGATCACTAGCCAGTTCTTAACTGCAGTCAGTAAACCTACATCATACCCAATGAATAAGATATCATCTACATACAACACTAAGAAAACTTCTGAACCGTTGACGATCTTTTTGTAGACACAAGATTCATTAACGTTTTGGTTAAAGCAATACCATTTGATCGCAGTATCAAACCGAATGTTCCAAGATCGAGACGCCTGTTTCAGCCCATAAATGGACTGATTCAGTTTGCAAACTTTTTGTTCTTGACCTTAGGCAATGAATCTCTTGAGCTGCACCATGTAAATGGTCTCCTCAAGATTGCCATTCAGAAAAGCAGTCTTGGCGTCCATTTGTCAGATCTCATAATTATAATAAGCGACAATGGACAGGAGGATAGGATCGACTTTAACATGGCAACAGTCGAGAAAGTCTTCTCATAGTCGACTCCCTCTACCTGGGTATAACCCTTTGCCACAAGTCGAGGCTTGAAGGTGTCCTTCCTATCAACACCCCGTTTCCTCTTGTAGATCAATTGACAACCTATAGGTCTTACCCCATCAGGTTGATCTACAAGATCTCATACTGAGTTCAAGTACATCGACTCCATCTCAAGATCTATGGCTTTGACCTATTCATCCTGGTTTATATCCTCCATTGCCTTTTGATAAGACAAAGTATCTTCAACATCGTCATCTACTACCATAGCTAGGATTTTCGTGAAACCCAGATATCGAACGGGTGGGTTTGCAACCCTCCCACTGCTTCAAGGTTCCTTTAACTCTTGATGTAGAACTGACCTACTAGATGAACTATCATCAACAACTCTTCTTGATGAAGCAGGCTTTTCAACAACTCTTGTTGAAGTTTCAGTAGTTTCATTGGAAAGCTCATGTAACACGATTTTACTACGTGGACTATGCTCCCTAATATGATCCTCCTCTAGAAAAGTAGCGTTTGTGGAAACAAACACCCTATTTTCCGACGGATCATAAAAATAACCCCCTCATGTACCTTGGGGTAACTTACAAAGAGGCATAACCTCGACCATAGTTTCAACTTCTTGGGATTAGCCTCAAGCACATGTACTGGGCAACCTCATATGCGGAAGTGGCGTAAACTAGTTTTACGCCCGTTCCACAAATCCAGAGGTGTTCTCGCAACACTCTTAGAAGGAACACAGTTGAGTATGTAAATCGTAATCTCCACTGCGTAACTCCAAAATGAGTCCGGTAAGGAAGCGTAACTCATCATCGAACGAACCATGTCCAACAAGGTTTTATTTCTCCTCTCTGCTACACCATTGTGCTGAGGTGTACCCGGTGTGAAGTGTCGGGAAACGATTCCATCTTCTATCAAATAGTCCTAGAATGCCGAATCCAAAAACTCTCCACCTTGATCTGATCGAAGTGTTTTAATTCATCTATCCAATGCATTTCCAACTTTAGCCTTGATACAGAAGCAATCTTAAAGGATATCTCTCATTTGGGTTAAAAAGATTATCAAGAAAAAAAAAGTCTATCTAAAGCTTACTATTTTAGGTTGGAAGGAAAATTAATAAATGAATAAATAGCTATATATTATTATTTAAAAACAATAATAAAAAACAAATAGAATGTAGAGTTCGTTTGGGATTCCGGTAACTTTTAACACAATAATGTTTGATAAATTTTAATTTTAAATTAGAAAAACATAGTTATGGTATTAACGAAATTAATACTAAGTTGATGTAAATTAATTATATGAACCAATGTATGTTTATTATTTTAATTATTTTCACGTTCATAATTAATTTATAATTTGTTATAATATATATTTTTAAAAATTTTATATGATCGAAATGAATTGGTAAAAGTTTAAGGAAATTAATAATTATAAAATATTTGAATCAATTAAAAATTAAAAATAAATATAAAAAATATATTGATATGAAAGGATATAATTATAATATATTTATTTAATAGTTATGGAAAGAGTAGATTTTTACAAAACCTAAATAGGTTAGCTAGAATTTAAAAAGTGATTCCATCAATTAATTAATAATTTGATTCTACCAAACAAGGAACCCAGTAAAAGTTACTAATGTACTATAGATACCATCATTGGGGACACTACATTTTTTAAATCCTATGGTCTTGACTTAGGGTAAATTATACTTCTAGTCTTCTAAATTTGAAGTTTGTTTCAAATGACTTTGTATGTCTGAACGATTTAGTCTCTAACCTTTCTTTATTGTTTGATTTTTTTCTCTCTGCTAATTGTGCCAATAACTTCCGATTTTTTTATTTATTTATTTATTTTTGTTTAAAAAGCAACCTCTTTCTGCATGACTAATGGGTTTCTTTTTATATAATAAGAAAAAAACTATGTAAGGGCAAAAAGAAAAAGAAAAAGGGAATAAGGCATGTTCGGAAGTGATTATCAAATAGTTAAAATCATTTTTTTCATTTTTAAAATCACTCTAAAACATGTTTCCAATCCTTTAAATCTAATTTTGATAATATAAAAGGTTGCATAAAAAAATAATAAATTAATTTTGAATGATTAAAGACACAACGATTTGACATCCCAAACCACCTATATAGTTTATGGTGGTAGAGTAAAAATTATAAAATTGTTCACTTTAAATGTAAAAATGAGTTTTGTTAAATTCTTTTAACATAAAACCACTAAGTTTTATTTTTAGTTCAATGAACTGGATCAATGAAAATTTATGTATTATTAATAAACTTATGTTGTTTATTTTAAATATACAAAATATTTAATATATTACGGTGACTACTAATTTCAAAATTTTAAAAGTGCTTGAAAATGAAACGATTACCGAATTTAAGATTCGTTGTATAGAGAAACTAGTTTTAGAAAAGTTCTCAACCTTTGCCAAAAAGGTTTGATATGAAAGTAAAAACCATTGAAGAAGCCCATGACATTTCAATAGTGAAGGTTGATGAATTGTTTAGGCCCTTGCTTCTTTTGAAATGACTTATGATGGGAAACTTGACAAGAGAAACAAAGGCATTGCGCTACAATCCTCTGTAAGTGACTAGTCTGATGGTAAAACTGCAAAGTTAGAAGAATCTCTTGCAGGCTCAATATCTTTGCAACCTAAACAGTTTAACAAGGTTCTGAAGCACTTTGAAAAGAAATCTAGAAATTTTGAATCTCAACATGCTAAAGAAAGTGAAAGTGCATCTTCAAATCTTTAAAAATATCATAATCAGAAGTTGATGTTGATAATTCAAGAAATATTGTTCAAAATAAAAGAGAATCCTTTCGTTGCAGGGAAATGTATCAGTTTGAATATCCAAATTACCTCAAACGGAAAAATAAGAGCTATGTGTTAACTTTCTCTAATAAAGACTCTGAACATAGTAGTAAAACTGAAAAAGGTGTCAAAGCCTTGTCGGCCACATTACCAAGGACATTCATTTCTGCAAAAATAAAGAAAATGAATGTAGTGACACTAGCGATGAAGAATAAGATACGTTTGAATCAATTGAAAATTCTTATTGTATTTTACATTAACAATGACTAAAGAACATAAAAGTATTTGATGTTCAGAAAGAAAGACTTGAGTCACTTCTTTCTGATAATTAACTCATGACCATTATCTCTAAGATAAAAAAACGAGCTGAATCAAGCCAATACCAAATTGGAATATGTGTATAAATCTATAAATATGCTAAACTCAAGAACGAATGATTCTGATAAAATTTCATCTCAAGGTAATAAATCCTTTGATTTAACAGGTCTTGGATACTCCGGAATAAAGAAAAGAGTTGACAAACAGTCTATTTCTAAGAGAAAATAAAAGATTTTTTATAGGCGTAACCAGAAGCAAATGTCAATACATATGTCCTCAATGTCTACACAGTCATCTTCTTAGAAGTTTGTAAAACATGCCAAGAGGGTGTGGATATGTCATCACTGTAGTAAAAAGCTCATATTAGACCTTGTTATCTTAAATTGCTAGGTTTATATAATAATTTGTCCTAGTTATCCTCTACATAGGTCAGGAAAAGTAATATTCAAAAGCCCTTAGCTCTTATATTAAAACAAGAATGGCATGTAAAAACAAGAGTTCGATACAATGTGGTACTAACATCTTTTAGGTCGTCGAAAAAATATGATCGGTGCTTTGGCAATGGATGCTCTAGGTACATGACAGGTGAGAAGTATTTTGTAACAAATCTTCAATCTTGTGAATCTGGTCGTCATCATTGGTGACGGAGCAAAAAGAAAGATTCTTGGTAGAGGAAAAATTCAATACTCTGGTCTTCTCTTTCTCCAATATGACATGCTTCTGGATGATTTGACAACAAATTTTATCAGTATTTGTTAGTTATGTGATCAAGGCCTAAATGTTAGTGACAGGATTAAATGTTGTCGTATATTACCAATCAGATAAATTTATAATACTAATCATTAGAACTTCTACTACTAATAGGTAGTATTAGGGGTAAGTTGGGTTGATCCACAGAAAAGCATAAGATTTGTTTCATTAAGTTAGTTCTCTAGTTAAAGCGGTTAATAGGGGTTGTGGGTATATAGAAATGAAGTAGGAAAAATAAAAGATAAAGAGTAAATGTAACCTAAAATTGGATTGATCTAGCCTAGGAGCAATTGATAATGAGATGCAATTTTAATCGTTGAATCTCTTAATTGAACATACATTTGATTTAGCAAGTACAAAACAACTTACTTGGTAGGAACTAAATGCTTTTGTCCTACTGGGGTCAATAGTATCCATATAGGTGTTAATAAAACATTTGCATTAAGGTTAAAGGTTCCATCGTAACAGCTAATTAATTGAATTACCTAATTAACTAACTAGTTTGTTCTTTGAACTTTAGTTGAACATGCATATAAGGTCTATGGCTAGCCTATATTCCTAACATACATGGATTCAACTTTTACTACTACAATGATTAAAGCGAGACAAACATGGGGAAATGTTCAAGCTTGAACCTATAGCTAAAGACATGCATAAGTTGGTAGGGGCATCAATCCATTCACAAACACAAATCTAATTAAGCCACACGCTTAAAGTTGCAAGAAATCACAATGTATTAAGCAAGAAAGTTTAGTTCTCCCAAAATATACATTGGATTCCTACTCCCAAAATTCGAAAAAGAACCTTGTTGACACACCATGACTATGCGCAAGTTGGGCAACATCCAATATTTAAGTTTTCTTTTCAACTATCGTGGATCAATCTTAAACCCTACATCCAGAAAATGTCTATTTATAAAATACGAGGTAGCGCTGTGGCACTGAGGACCCTTTCCGCGTGTAACGCGTAGCACTGTGTCGTACATCCCTTTGCCTCGTGCCCACACAGACCTGATGATCGATGGGTGCTATAGCACCAGAGGGCAACACCGCAACACCAGCCCTGATGGTTGCCTTCTACTATTGGCACTGTAGCACCAAGTCTTCTTTGGGGCATTTTTCGCCATTTTTTGTCCCTTGAAAATCTAGATGCTCGGTATGGCTACTAATAGCTCAAAATTAACACTGGATGACCGTAATATTCTAAATGCAAAATTTACTCGAGTTCCTTCAAATATAGACGTTTGAGCTTGCTATCATAAACGAGCGGGATTAGAAGCATAAAGATAGGTCTTTTTGTGAGTTATTAGTTAGTTTCTCGAAAGGTCAATGTTTGGTGACGAACAACAAAAGATCTCTCATAATACCATGTATTTTTTCTTTCGATAATTGCTACTTGGGATTCCTAATGTTGTCTTTGTTTGTAACTTCTTTAAGCACAATGAAGTCATGCTCTTGCACAAGAAACATGGTCAGGTTAATCTCTGTTCAGTCCAAAAAACTATTTTAGAAGAAGTTATATTATGAATACCTTGTCTTCATTTTGAAGATGGAGTCGTGTGTGGTGATTTATCAGGCTGGCAAATAGATCGAAGTAGCTCACAAAAAACTTCCACAACTTCCCACTGATGATGTTCTCAAAATTCATCATATAGATCTAATGGGTCCTATTCTGTTTGAAAATCTTAGAAGAAACAAATATACTTCTACATGGGTTGATGATTTCTCTCAATCTATTTAGGATTGGGTTGGTAGGGGGACAACTCAGAAATTTTTACAATGTGTCAGATACTATGTTTGTATCTTCAAAGAAAACAAGAAATAAAAATGGATTGAATGAGGGATCATGAAAGAGAGTTTGACAACTCTTTATTGACAGAATTTTGCCAACATGAATTTACTCTCCAACAAAGTGGAATAATCAAAAGCAAGTATAATATTCTTCAAGGAGATGAATCTTCAAATGATACAACGCACTAACAAAGGTCGATCTTGACTGTTGCTAACAATATTTTTCTTTTATATTCGTAAGTGTCCGAACCAGCTTACGTGTGCCTCAACTAATCTCATAGGACAACCACCTAATCCTACAATATTTAAATATCAAGGAAACTCGTAGAAAATTAATTTATAGGTAAATGGCCACCATGGATTAAACAACTTCTTAGCCATTTATTGAAACTCTCATTTTTTACCATTAAGTCAACTCATGATAGTTGATCGTTGCTAACAATCACTAACAACCAACCGAAAATTATTATCAACAGCCGCCAAACTCATGGCATTCATTAGGAAAAAATCTTATCCAAAACCCATGGGATTGGTTTCTTAATCCTATAGATTTTGTTCCAACCATCCAATCACGGGTCAACCCCCTAATTCCATGTTCACGGACCGAAAAAACAGATAAGATAGAGGTGAGCAACGAGAAATTTCATGATGCTTTCCGTTTTAACTCAAAAGTAATAACATAAATTTCACTTTTCATAAAGATTAAAAAAATAAAAAAGAAAAATAATTGTTTCATAAAGTAGGTCATTTATATGAATTTTTTTCAAATGTAATTTTTTAAAACTTGTTTTGTTTTAGAAATTGAGAAAAAAATTTAAAATTTTCTAATTTATTATTACTATAATACTATTTTGAGTAAATGAATCCAATTTATTTGAATAGATATATTTTTAATATACAGAGTGGCTGATGCGTACCCACCAGCAACCAGGTCCAATATTGCACGGTTCAAAATCAGGAACTTGGATAAAGCTACTGTAATATCTTGTTAGTAACTTCACTTCTTTGATATATACATCATACATCTACATATTCATAGGTATAGCTCTAATTATTGTTTATACCTATATCTATTTGTGTAAATATATTACAGAAATTAGATGTTTGGTCCTTGAATCTTCGAGACTATCTAATAGATCCCCCAACTTTAAAAAATATTGTAATAATCTCTAACATTTCAATTTTGTGTCCAACAAATTTTTAAGCTTTTAATTTTGTGTCTAATATGTCGTTCAACTTTATAGAGATTATAATAGATCTAAGATCTATTCGATTACAACATTGAAAATTCATAGACCTATTAGACACTTTTTAAAAGTTTAGAGTCCTATACGACGCAACATTGAGAGTTTAGAAACTTATTAGACATTACTTAAAAGTTGGGGGACCTCCTAGAAACACTAAACTTATAACTTACCCTAAATAATATGCCTTACTTCTTCAAATGATCTACAATATTCTTGACTCTCGTTATAACGATTGGGGAGGTCGACAAATTCCGATCATCACCCGAACCCAAAAGGCCATGGACTTCCCTGCTTTTGCTTCTTTCATCTTTGCAAGATTTTGTTGCAGATGATGCAAATATCTGCACTGTTATGCTTCCAGCTGCATATCAAAATCACAAGGACACTGTAAATTGTCTTGAGAAGTATGGCTACAAACATCATATCTCATAGAACAAGATGCAAAGGAAGAATACGTTAGTTATTGGTACAATCAGCTATTCTTTTGTTCATAATCTGATAAACCTTTTACCATCAGCATAGGGTAGAGGATAATAATATTTTGGTTGGACCTTTTTTTTTTATGCCCTGCTATTCTTTCATTTATTTTCAAAATCAAAGTTCAGTTAAACCATGAAATATGTCAATATATATGTGAATTGGTACTTGGTGCGACTAAGCACGAGTTTCCATATATAAACACTTTGAACACTTCCCTACATTCTTATTTTTGTTTTTTGTACTCTTTTCTCCTCAAAATAATAAAACAGTTTCTCTCCTAGCCCCCGGATCCTAACACACCATTGTGAACCACATAAATTTGAGTACTGTTTTTTCTTCTTTGATTATTTGCTGTCATTTGTTTTTCTCACAACAATATATACCATTCCCTTCTATTTTTTGTGATTTCTACAAAAACTATTATGTTAGGTTTTCATCCTTCAAAACTCTCCGACAAAAAATCAATTAGCAACACACAAACCAGAAATATGGAAGAAAATTCTAAAAGTACTTTTGGGATCATAAAGTTGTTCTGCATTTTGAATCATTTGATGTGGGATTGCCAGTTCGCAAACTACTTTTGGGATCATTGGTGAGGTTGTTCTATGTTAGTTGGGCGCATAATAGAGATGGCGGTCTTTTCTAGCATTTAGGGAGAGGGGCAATGACATCCACGTTTCTTTGCTATTTTGTTGGGTATTTAGTTCAAGCGGAATAATATGATTTTCAAATATGTTAGGAATTGGCAGAGGACATTTGTGAGGTGGCGAGATTTAATATTTCATCACGCATTTGTGGCAACCACAAGATGTGAGACTTGAGGGTAGTGACTCGAGAGTAGTCAAAGTGAGATCTTTGCTCTACAAGATGCTGATCCAAGATGTTGTTATGAAGACTTCCTATGGTTGTCTAACAACAATAGGGGTGTGGTCGGTGACCATAAAACACAAAGAACAGGGTGGTGTTCAAAATGTGGAAAGTCGTGTTATACCACTATTTTGTCCAAGGAATCCATTGACTCCACTTCTTTGGTTGCCATTCACTACATCAGCTTGACTATCCGTTTGCAGATGGAATGACGTAGTCATAAAAATTGGGTGCCTTTGTAGTTTAAACAATGGTCCAGAAATGACTTATAAAGATTCTGTCATGATCCAACATGGAGCGAGGAAGACAAGGCAAGCAAACCACCTACCTAAAAGACATGGCCGCTATAACCTTGGAAGAAAATGTGTGGCTAACCGAAATGCATTGTCCTTGGCAAAAGAAAACACGGCAGCTATGAACAGGGTGGTGTCCGAAATGTAGAAAGTATTGTTATGCCAATATTTTGTTTTGTTTTACATCGACCTTCATACCACTATGAAATAGCTCACTCGTTAGTTTTTTATGGGTTCTAAGAAACCTTGAATTCCCTGTCAAAACAAAATCATGAAATGTAGGCAATATAGAAGGAATCAAGAAGGAAGTTTGTGGTATCACCAATTGCTCTTTGTCCAATAATTTCCCTTGTTATATGTCAGTACTTGGTATAGTATTGGTGTCGGGTTTTATCATTTTGAACTTTGTTTTGGAGTAAACGTACATCAAAGGTGGTTTGGACCATGAGGGAAGCTAGTTCTGCCACCGACCATAGTCTCAACAATTCATCTGTTGTTTTATTTCCAATCCGGTCGATGTTGAATCTCAAAATCATATCCCAACAGCTTCACTTCAGCAACCCATTTTTTATACTTCAGTTGCACCTCCAATGTCAAGAAAAGAAATCAAACTGTAAATTTCTGCCTAAGCAAATTATGTCGTCAACCTTGTTGTACTAATAAACAATAGATCTGAGTTTCCTTTCATTCACAGGCTTAGGGCAAGCTCGTTGTCTAACTTAAAAAAAAAAAAAAAAAAAAACCTATCAACCTTTATTGCTAAGATAGCACTGCATTGCAAGCATAACTTTTCCACACTACTTATATCAATGCCTAGAAAGAAAATCTAGTGGCATCATTGTCGAGAAACCATTTTAGTTTCTCATTCGTGTAATGTGTTGTTCAGTTTTATAAAGTTTCTAAGTCATCCTTCTCAAAATATTGAATTGTAGTGCAATCCTAAAATCGAAAAAACAATGTGTATATTGAGAAAGGAGAGTAATGAAAGAAAACATCATCTTAGAGAGAAGGCAAATATAGATATGGCTAGCAGCGACACTTCCATATCAAGAACTTGAGGAGGAGATGGCAGACAAAGCAGCAGAGAGAACTCTCGAATAGCTAGCGACACTTAGCATTACATTTCCTAACATTGTAGGTGATTTTGAACTTAAATATGGCTTATTTATTTGTTCCCTTTCTTTCGTGGATGAGCAGGTGAAGATCTTCATAAACACATGAAGGGGTTCCACATTGTATGCTCCGAAATGAAACCACATGAAGTGACTAAAAAAGAGAAAATCAAACTTAGAGCTTTTTAGTTGCATGTGGAACCGTCTACATTGGAGTTGTGAGTTTTCATCTAGAACCATCTACTTTGGAGTTGTGGACTTATATTTTTGTGAGCTTTTTAATTATCAAAATCCCAGATGCACCTCTCACCTTTTTGTGGACTTGTCTTTTTGTGGACAAGTACCCTTAAGGTGCTCGCCTTGTGCACCTTGGATCGCCTTGAACATATGTTCAAAGAGACCCAAGCACTCTCCTTCAATTGTTCAACTTTTTTAAAAAAATTTCTTCTCCAATTCTTTGATTAAAAAGATGTATCAAAGTTTGTAAAGGTAGATATTGAAAGGAAATTCAAGAAAGAAAGAATTGAAGAAAAAAGAGTCAGAGAAGTAGAAACAAAATTGAAGATGTCATCTCTTTTTTGTTCAGTTATTTATCAGCAGTGTATCAAAAAAAGAAAGTTTATTACTGACAACATTAAGGAAAAGCATTTACAACTCATAATAAATCATAAGGAAAGAACGATAAAAACTATAGCTCCACTCATGAATTTTTTAATTTTGAAAGGAAGTTTACCTAGCACCAGGGCAGCACCAATCCAGCCAGTCAATCCCCACCTTTCACCAAGAAGGATCCAGGCAAAACTACCACCCCAGACTGGCTCCAAGCTGTAAATAATGGCAGTTTCCGTGGCAGATACATCGCACATGGCAGCCATCTGAAGAATCATATTTTGCTTTGCTCAGAAGTCATAGCTTAAGATTGACTCAACTTTTTGTTGTTGGATGGAAAAGATAACTCTCATTAAGCAAATGAAAGAAGCTCAAAATTCACTCCACAAAGTAATTTCAGTAGATGTAGACTATAATTGTAAATTTATAACTTCTTTCATCAGAATGAACCTATTGTTTCTTCATCTGCTTGATAAACTGATATTTTATTCGAGGAGGCTTAAGAAGTATGACGGTAAGGAGGACTACTGCCATGCAGCATACATCTACCACTTACAGATGTCATATGCAGCATTTTTGTGTTCAAACAATTTCAACTACACACTCATATGTGTGCACAGATGAATAACATTAATGCATGCATGTACACTTATATAAAGTCAAATATTTGTAGATTTTCAAGAGGAAGAAAAAAGTTCTCACGTTTATTGCTCCTCGTTTCAAAAGTCAAAACAATGTAATAGATATTATTTGTAGGTAACAAAATCTATACAAAGTACGAGATGGATTTTGAAGACATTATTTCCTGCATGCTAATTGATTTGCTTTAATGGTTTGGACGTCACTGAGGTGATTTAGGGCTTTAAGTGGTTCGCACATTACTGAAATTTGAATGGAAAGTGGCAGCTTTGGTGTTCAATTATATACGACTTGCACAAACATATAGTCCGTCAATTCTGTTGTCAGTTTGGGGTGTCTGCCTTGCACTTTCAGTTATGTTATGGTTGTCCTTAATGTTTCTTGGGTGGGTATGGGCTTCTGTGTTGGTTTTTGGGCTTGCTTGAATGATTTTCTTTGTACGTATTTTATTACGGGTCCTAGGTTGGACTTGCATGAAGTTTCTCTTTTGGAAGATTGTGTTTGTTTTTTATAATATTTCATATCTATTGATGAGAAGTTCGAGTTTCCTCGGTAGAGAAAAGTAAAATACTAGAACTAAATAATAAACAAGTAAAAATCAATAAAATAAAAAAGAAACTGATAAAGAGAATATGTATGTGATGTTATAGAGCAATTCCCTGGGATTCAAATCCTAATGTTTCCCTTGAAATAGTTGGTAATTCAACATCCTCCTCACTGATTTAATATGGCTAAACAACAAAGAATTCGTGGTTACAGCGTAAAGAAGTTAGACTTTGGAATAGAAATTGAATAGAAACATTCATTTTATAATTAGCAAAGAAAACTTTTAGCACTCAGGAGAGGCCGTTGAGGCAATTAAATTACAGAATAAATACAAGAAATGCAAAAACACCAAAGACAGAGGATTAGTAAAATCAAATAGTAACTCAAAGGAAAAGCAAAACTGAACTTAAAATTTTATATAGAGATAAAACGAGAAGTCATACCTCTAGCCATAGGCAAAAACCAGTGGACAATAAGCCTGTGTACAGAGCAGGTACCCAAGGAAACATGAACACCCAATCTAAATATGTTTTCCAATTCCATGACTCAATAATTGTTTCCGCTCCATCAATCCATCTCCAAATAAAATACCACAGCATCGATAGAATAGAAACAACACAAACCTGAAAGAGTAACTAAAATCACTCAAACTCTGCAGCAAAAGTAACACTACTGCCTCTCGTCTACTGTATAAGAGAATATATTAACCTCATATGCAAGGAGTGGCAAGAACTTATTCTTATCTATACGTCGTGAAATATGCTCTGTTCTTAGCATATGCACACCAAAAAATATTGCACTCAAGAAGTTCAAAAGATCTCCCACCTGAATTAAATCATAAGAATTAATTGAATTTGATGTCTATACATATATCCAAATTTTAAAATTAGAACAATCAGACATCTTATAAATTATTGATAAAATTCTACCAATTATTACAAGTTTGTTATTTGGTAATCAAATAATTTTGAGACTAAACATACACAAGGAGGGGATCCACTGGATTCAAGCATTGCAACTCCAATGACTGACATGAGAGCTCCAAACCAGGTACGAGCAGGAACTACAGCCCCTAAAAGTCCATCAAGTAAAGGAACTACAAGCACCTGATTATTGATACACAAGTACCTTAGTACATAATATTATAGCAACAAAGGTTACTACCCAATGTACCCTACATATAATTCCAAATATTACCGTGAGCATTGATATGAAGGATGCTCGCCCAGCATCAGATGTTATAAGTCCAAATGCTTGCATCAGGTACCCTAAACTAACCCAGAAACCTAATTCTATTCCAGCATCACGGATCTCGGCATCATCCCATTTATACAATGCAAGTGGAACAAATGGAACAGCAGTCATAGCAAACCGCACAACATTGAAGGTTGCTGGATCCACTAATTCTTCAACCTCTTTCACAACTGGAATGCTGCTAGCTTCAGCAGCCAAGATTTGAAAATATGGAATGGTATTTTAGTTGAAGATCTGAAGGAATTCCTTATTATATGAAAAGAAGAAAACTGCAAGACTTTTGTAGCTAACATTTTTAGTAGTGAAATTTTGTATTTATAGCGAACCCAACCATAGATGATAGAGAGAAAAAACTTATTCACTTTCTTTTCTTCTTCTTCTTCTTCTTCTTTTTATAAGAAAATAACTTCCATTAAGATAACTGAAATTATAATACAATTGTCCTAAGATGTTAATAGTTCACAAGTTCCCTACTATCACAATCATACTAGAAACAGAATAGTATACATAGTGACTCGCGAGAAAGATGCTATGTTGACAACATTAGCCTACAATTCACAAGTTTCCTAACCCCTAAACCCTAGAACTGTACGAATTTCGGTTCAGCAAAGTTATATCTTACATAATTTTGCTCGAAATTCTTACCATTAATTCAGATATCAACAATTGATCTAATAGAAACGTGGGATGTTCAAGGAGAAGCTCACCATAAACAATTGTGACGACGTTGAGCAAAATGATACTCCTAACTTTCTTCGAGGCAAAAAAGATCCTTCGCCAAAGAGAACGCTTATCAAATAAAGACACCAGAGAGAAAATTACACTGTTAGGCCGTCGAACCGGAGTAGAAGAGACCCGAACAAGCTCATTCCCTTGGCAATCGCCAAGAAGGACCGATTTCGAATTCTTGGGCCGCGGGGAATTGGAGTTTTGAGCACAAACAGCGCAACGACGATTTGAGGAATCCTTCACAGGAGATCGTTGGCAGTAATAGAAGATGAAATTGGATGGGGAGGATGGGAAAATGGGAGATTTGAGCTTGATTGGAGCAGTGTGAAGAGATGAACTCCATTGAAATGGGGATCCCATGGCTCAGTCCGATCGGAACAGCATATTCTTCCAGTTCGTGTGTACCAAATTTTTTGGAATTCAATGGGTATAGAAATATCGGCCATGATCTGATTTCTGAGCTTTCAAAATTGTCTCTTCTTGAAAGGCCAATTGCTTAACGGCACGTTCACAAAATTGCTTCCGCAATGCTACAAGTAAATTTTGGATGTTCATAATAAGTTTTCTAATTTCTTCTAACTTTTTTAGAGGAAAAAAAAATGTAACGTAATTATTTTGGTCCGTTTGGATTTGGTTTTTTGTTTTTTTTTTGAAAATTAACCTTATATCATCTACATTTCTTATAATAATGTGTATATTTTTTTTAAATACAATGGTTGAATTCTTAGTCAAATTCCAAATTCCAAAAACAACATTTTAAAGCTTTTTTTTTAGTTCTCAAAATTTGTTTTAATTTTTTAAACAATTGGTGAAAAATAGATAACAAAGGAAGAAATTATATCTATACACTTAATTTTCAAAAACAAAAACAAAAAATAAAATGGTTACCAATCAGCACATTGGTTTTTTGTTTTTGTTTTTGAAAATTAATTATATTCTATCTACATTTTTTAAAATGATTTGCATCTTTCTTAAATACAATAATTGAGTTCTTAGCTAAATTCCAAACACAAAAATTACTTTTTTGAAAATTACTTTTTTGAAAATTACTTTTTTAGTTCTCAAAATTTTGCTTGGTTTTTGAAACTATTGGTGAAAAGTAGATCACAAATGAAGAAATTTTGATTGAGAAGTAGTGTCCATAGACTTAATTTTTAAAAACACAATCTAAAAACAAAATGGTTATCAAACGAGACATAATTTTTTATTTTTTTTTATATAATACGTGGGATGGGGAAATACAACCTCTAAGCAGTTTGATAGTTGAGGTATACTCAATTAGATACCATTGAAGTTTTTTGCTTGGGTTATAGACAAAAATATATTTTTAAATTTTTTTTTTAAATTGATAAATTTAGGAATGGTCTTTTGAAATTTATAAATATAGCAAAAGAAACCGAAAATATAAGTAATTTCTTACATTACTATCACTTTAAAGATGTAAGTAATTTCTTAAATTTAGGAGAACATTTAGGAATGGAGGACTCTAAATGAGAACATTTCAAAACCGAAGATGTAAGTAATTTCTTAAACGAGAACATTTTTATTGCCTATCACTTTAAAGATAGACAGTGATAGTATTCTATCTCTATCTATCACTTATAAACAATGATAGACTACTATCACTGTCTATAAATAATGGTGTTATTTTTTTCTCTAATAATTTAACATTTATTCACTTGTAGTTTTACATGACACCATTGCATCTAACAAAAGAAGAATGTCAATCAATTTTCAAATATTTCATAGAAGTTGAGATAAAGGAGGAGAAAGAGTGGGAAAAAGAGAAGGAGAAAGAGAGGCAAATGAAAGAAAAAAAGAACAAACAAATTCAAGAAGAATGAACAAATAGAATAATGAAAGAAATTAGTGAATTAAGAAAAGGCCAACAGAAAATAGTAAAAGAACAAAAACTTTTGAAACAATGGCAAGAAGAAATCAAGACAATGTTGAGGTCAATTATGGAAACCCTGAATTATAGATTTCTAATAGAAAATTTCTACAACAACAAGAGCATGAAGAAGGTGTGGAAAAAAATAAACCGTATTCTCTTAGCCTTCGAATTTTGGAAGAAAGTCATGATCTTGATATAATGGTTGACTATGCAACAACATATTTATCTGGGGGTAAGTATTTGGTTTGTCATATACTTTTTTTTTGTTTTTTTGTTTTTTTTGCACATTTATTAACTAAAATTGCTTTTACTTATAGATCTAAGTTGAAAATGAGAGTCAAAGGGAAAAAGAGGTTTTTATATGATAGACAGTGATAGTCCTCTATCACTATCTATCTTAATATTTTATTTATTTATTTATTTATTTTAAGTTTCTTACTTTCTTAGATAGCAAACGATAGATTCTTAGATAGAAAACAATAACAAATTGTTTTCTTCTATGAAACTGAGATGCAAATACAACAACTTGAAATAGAAGATGATTTGCATCTGATTCCAACTAAAAATTTGGAAACCCCCAAAACCCAACTGTTGCTTGAGATTTGATTCATTTCTTAATCTACTTTTTGTTCAAACACAAGAGATAGGACAATGATAGCCCTCTATCACTTTGTATCTCAAATAGACAGTAATAGGTACTATATGTATCAATCTCACATAGACTCTAATAGAGGTCTATCATTGTCTATCTAAGATAGACAGAGATAGAATACTATCATTGTCTATCTGAGTTAGAAAGAGATAGAGCACTATCAATGTCTACCAGAGATAGATAGAGATAGAATACTATCTTTGTCTATCTCGGATAGACAGTAGTAGTCCTCTATCATTGACTATCTAATATAGATAGTGATTCTTACTTTCTATCATATGCTTGCATGTAGATGAAAGTTGAAGAAGACAATGAAATTAAAATTGAAACTGAAATAGAAAAGGAAGAATATGAGGTTGAAGAAGATGCTAAAAGATATAAAGAAGAACAAAAACTGAAGTAGAAGAAGTTGAACTAGAAGAAATCAAAAAAGACAAAGAAAATCTAAACATAGAAATGAGAAAAAGGCAAATATCATTGTTTATATACGTGATGATATACAATGATAGTAGTTTTATTCTTATGAACTCCAATATCTTCTTGCAGTAAATCAATGAAGAAGAGCAAATTGAGAAAGAGAAAGAGAAAAAAGATGAAGAGCAAGTAGAAGAAGAGTAAGAGAAAGTAGATGAAGAGCAACTAGAAGAAGACTAAGAGAAAGTAAATGCAGATCAAGTAGAAGAGAAGCAAAATAAGGATGAAGAAGTTCAAGAAGAGCACAATGAAGAGTAAGATACCGATAAGGAAGAGAGTGAAGATATTCGCTTTCAGAAGGAGAAACCAAAAGAGGAAGAAAATTATTGATGAAGAAAACAAAATAGAAGAAGAAACTGATAGTGAAGACGATACAAATGAAGAGATTCAAACAAAAGGAAAAAAGAGAGAATATAAGGGAAAGCAACAAGAGCGGGGTAAGCGTAAAAATTTTAGACCAAAGGTGCTAGAAGACACACACTTTCAAAAGGAGAGACCAAAGAGATGGCGAAAACAAACCAAAAAAACATATGCAAAGAATATCAGGATGAAACATGAGAAGAATAACGGAGTACAACCTCAAACTTCAGCTCAAGAATATGCAAAATTGATAACGGTCACTACTCTAAGCTTTAGCTTGAAAGTTTCTCAAACTCAATCTCAACCTAAATCCCGATCTCAATCTTACTCAATCTTGATTGTAGAATTACTTTATATAGTTTGTAAAGCTTTAAATTGAATATTTCTTTGTACTTAGTTTTCAACTTTATACAATTTGTAAGTTTCTTTCTACTTGTTGACAATCAACTACTATTAGAATTTATAAAGTTAACATGTTTTATTCATTATCTTGTTCTACTATCACTATCTTGTTGGAGTTGATGCCCTAAATCTCATAGGGTCCTGTAGTTTGTAAACACCCGTATGAACAAACGCTGTGATGTAATAATATGAGATATTTTCTTCACTATTGTCTGTGAAATATGAGATATTTTAGTTGCATTGATTACAAACCAATAAACTAAGATCCCTGGTTATCGTTGTAACTTAAACATGTATGTGGAGACATACAAGTGGATCATGCCTTAAGTGATAACCTAAATGATTTGTAGTATATGGATAAACGAGGGAAACCTTATCCTGGTGACACTACGAATACAACCCGCTTTGTAGATGTTACAATCGTTGTAAAGTGCTACATATGGTCTAATCCTAATCATTCATGTGGAGACATGCGAGTGGGGTGTCCTATACAAAGGAGTTTGTATAAAACTAGACCACAAAATGTTTAATCTTGTTATATAACGCCGTTCATGACAAAGACTTTCATTTCACTAGGATGACCATAAGTAACATGACCTTAATCTTGAGTGAGTTGGGAACTCTGTCTATGAGGGTGGTTCTTTGATTTGTATGGGTGCAAGTGGCCAAATTGCCGACTCAAACCTATCACTTTGAGGATGTGAAACCCAGATTTCCATTTTCCCTACTTAAGCAGGTGGTTAAGGAATTAACTAAGTGAAAGTTAAATCCTATGTTGAAGTGAAGGAAATTTCTAAGTGTTGAATAGATTTTCCTTGAGTAGTTTTGAGTTAAGCTTTAATTGATGAAATTTGACTAAGTGTAAGGTCAAAAGAACCCATGCGTTAAAAGTTAGAAGACATTAATGCATAAGTTGAAAAGGCAACCATGCGTTTGTAAGGTTGGACGCATGATTGGCCAAAGTATTGGCAAGAGGCATTGCCAAGAGTAACCATACGTTGGAAGTCAAGGAGAAAAATGACTAAGTGTTGGACTATGCGTTGATGTAGTGCCAAGCGTTGGCCATGAAGTCTTGAGAGGTTACTTGGGCATGGAGAGAGGCTGAAGTATGGCCAAGAACAATGCATGCGGCAACCACTGTCTTGAGAGGTTAGAACAACACATGCGGTACGACGGCTGCGATGGTTGCGTTGGTAGCATGCAGCGATGGATGGCATGCGGGCAATGGGAGTATGTGTCGATGGTATATGGTAGCACCATGCGTTGGCATCATGCGACGGTGCTATACGTTGTGTGGCTGAAGGTATGCGTCGATGGTATACGACAGCACCATGCGTTGGCATCATGCAACGGTGCTATGCGTTATGTGGCTGAAGGTATGCGTCGATGGTATATGGTAGCACTATGCGTTGGTGTCACACGATGATGCTATGCATCGATGATATGCGGCAACGCTATGCATTGATGACATGTGGCGGTGCTATGTGTTGATGACATGCAGCGATGCTATGTGTTGATGTCATGCAGCAGTGCTATGCGTTGGGGGCATACGCCGGCCTTGCTACGCAAGAGTGTACGGCCAAGGGCATGTGATGATGCGACCTATGGTATGCGGCCGAAGGAATCGTTGGTAGTAGGCGATGGCATGCAGCGTTGGATGCGATGAATATGATGGATGCGGCAGTGCTACGCGATGGCATGTGGTGATGCTACACAATGGATGCGATGGATACGATGGATGCGGCGACCATGCTAAGGTATGAGCTATGCAATGGAACGAGCTAAGGTGGACGCATGGTGATTTGTCCTTGCATTGTTAAGGCTTGCGGTGACAAGCTTCATGAGGTTGTTTGCGTTGGTCATAAGAGAAGCGTTAGCAAGAACCTAGGTGATGGTGAGCTATGCCTTGAGGTGTTGAGTTGAGAACCAAGTTGACCCAAAGGTTTTTATGCATTGGTGATGTGCTATGCGTTGGAAATCCGAGGGCATGTGGGCGCATAGGACAAGGCTAGTAGTATGCGTTGAAAGGGGTGTTGGTCATCATTCTAGTTGAACACATATGAAGTTGGATGGACGCATATGAAGGATGAACGCATATGAAGGATGGACGCATCTAAGGACGTCATTCAGACATGTGGCTTGCTAGGAAGAAGTCTTAGAAGAAAATGAGGTGGTTGTACGAGAAGACATTCAAAGTTGAGGGCTATGCGTTGGTAAAAGGGGAGCAAGACACCTTGGGTTGCACTGATGCAAGATTGCAGTAATAGTGTAAAGAAGAGACACTTGGACATGCGGCCAAGTAGGAGGTGTCGACCTTAAAGAAATCTTGGATGCCTATAAATAGGACCAAGGACTTCAGATGGGAACTCAAATTCTCTTCAAGGACATAAAGAAGAGTGTATTGGGAGGAGACTATGCATTGGTAGCAAGACCATGCGTTGGTCAAGAGGTTCCAAAAGAGGAGATGTTGTCGGATAGAAAGGACAAGAAGTAGTATCAACTTGGGACGAAGAGTTCTCCCAGAATACTCGTGCATTTGAAGTGATTCTAAAGCATCTGAAATCTATGAGAGTCTAGTTTTTAGGATAGGGCTTTCGGAGAAGAAGCTTCAAGGAATTGGGCTGTAAAGTGAGGACAAGACAGAGGGGTCGAGCTATCAGGTAAGCTTGGGCCAGTCTTGATGTTTTGAAGATTCTGGCCAAACCACAAGAATATATAAGCTAATATTTTGAGGTAATCTTCCTGAGACATTTTAGAGAATATTTGTAGAAGGAAGCCTAGAACTATGATTAGTCTGAGCTTTAATTTGAATCTAGAATTTTGTGTTCAAAAAAGGAGCCCGAGAAGATCAAAGAACTTTTAGGAGAAAGATTCCTATCCTTACCAAGGTGAGTGGTACTTTCCTTTAAGTATTAAAGTATATCTTTTAGAGTAAATTGTATATTCTTATGTTATGAATGAGTATCTAGCACGAGAATGAGATTATGCGATCGAGATGGTCAGAGGGTCAATAGACCTAGTTCTTGAGCCCAAAAGCAAAATCTCATGGGATGGTCAGGGGACCGAGAGGTCTAGTTCCTGAGTCTGTGGGAAGATCCTCCAGAGGGCTGACGGGCCTAGCTTCTGAGCCCATGAGCAGGGAGCTATGTGCACATAGAAGACATAGAAAATAGAGGGTACGCACAAGAGTAAGCGTTGTATTAGTAACAGTAACTATCTACCGTGTGCGTAGGTAGACAGTATACTCATTCTATGTAGTTATCAGTTTAACTTTCTACCGTGTGCATAGATAGAGTTGAGACCAGACTCACTCAAGGTGGAGGTTTGAATGTAACCTCGTATCTATGATATGCTTGTTTTTATGAGTCGAATTAGACGCTAGAAGTTGCTTACCACTCACTGAGCTTTGTGAAGCTCATTCTTTTCTTTCATGTTTTTCTTCCCAGGTAGCGAAAGGTGAGGAGTTCCAGGGTGCTGCTAAGGTCAATGTCTGCCACAAGCCACAGTTACACTTCTGAAGGGTTTTACAGTTATTATTGTAAACTTTATAGTTAAGTCTTGGAGTTGTATAAACATTACATTGTTGTAATAAAATGGGCCTACCTAATCAGTTTTTGTTTGCCTCCTTGACTTAATCAGTTGGTTGTTGAATTTGTTCATTGGTATCAGAGTTATTTCCACAAGAGTTATTAGGTAGTAACTGTCAACAAAAGGGTTGATAACTGCTACAGTCATGTCCTTTCCTAGGCTCAGAGGGTAGTTTGGGATGGGGCGTGACAGGGGATTCGTTTGATTGTGGAGCTGGGAACTCAGCTACATAAGATGGAATTCACTCCTTCCCCGAAGCAAGGGTAAGTAGATAGATTGCTCCCTTAAGGGCTGATTCTGGGGCTTAAACGATGTGGCACCACACATTTTCTCATGGGTCAAGAGGTATTCACTCATAGTAGGACTATGATGTATAGTTCATTAGAGGAATCAGTGGTACTTAAGGAGTTAGATTAACTACAGGGACAAACGGTAAATTAGCCCAGATGTACTTACGAGCGATCTGTGAAGGATTACCATACTATTGATTGGTTATATCCAATGGACATAGAAATATATTTGTAGTGAGAATAGTGCAGTTGTCGGTCTTTAGTAGAGTGCCCAGCAATTAACGGATTGTGGATTTCGTGATTAAAGAGTTTAGTCAATTATTCACGTACTGTTGGAGCTTCAAGCTACAGGTCCATAAGGTTCCCTTGGTAACTCAATAGATTCAAGTTGAGAATTAGTTTTTGAGTTAGTTTGAAGTGTTCAAATTAACAAGAGGGAATTTGATTATATATGATATAAGTAAATTGGATTAATTATATGTGATATAATTAATTTGATGTATTAGATACATTAATTGGAGGAATTGATATAAATATGATTTATATTAGATAAAAGAGAAAAGAACTATGGTTTAAATATTACATATGATGTGACCTTAAAACTATAGGTTATAAATATAATATGATAAGTTAGTTATTATATTTATTTATAATTAAAACAATTATAAGATAATTGTTTAGTTGGTTTTTATTTTCTCCATTAACAGTGTAAGTGGGAGGTTATGTTCAGTTTTTAATAACTGAAGAATAAAATGAAAAGTGTTCTCATTTTATTGAACGATCGCTTCATTAATTGTTTCATTAATCGTTTGCACACGAGAGACTATACGACAGCCCTCACGAGGGTTTTCATTTTATTGAACGTCATTAGTTGCTTCACTAATCGTTTGCTCACGACAGCCCTCAAAAGATACTAAACGATCATGTAAACAATCTAGCGAGAGACTAAACGATCGCGTAAATGATTGAGCGAGAGACTAAACAATCAAGCAAGATTTGCTAGACGATTGGCTAGATGATTCTCACAAGAGCGAAAGATTACTAAACGATCAAGTACTCTCAGTCTATGCGATAGACAAAATCTTTCTCTCACTTACTTGATCGTATAGTTCGATCGTTTTCTTCATCCTTCCCTCTACCAAATTCACACAAAGCCCACTGATAATGGGCAAAAATGCACGTTATTACAGTGCTAAGTTATTAAATATTAAAGGTTTGCGTTGATAAAATATATAAGATTGCGTCCAAAAAGCATTTAAGTTCATGACATTGCGGTCGCATGCGTTCATCGCATAAAAACAGTTAACTTTGGTATTTTTATGCAGAATATGTGTTGACGCAAGGCGGAAAGCGCGATCACAAGAAATCAATGATCGAGTGCAGCGTTACCGCAAGGCTTTGCAGTGATTTGTGCTCGCAAACATCTGCTCAAGAAGGATTGCCGCATAGAGCCGCTGCAACTTGGTGGGCGCATCTGGGTGAAAAGCATAATTAATCACGATGGAACAAAAAGCTGATGACGGTCGAATCCAAATTAAGTTGACAAGCCACTAACGATAACAAGTACACTCAGCTTCTCTGGTGACAAATATTCGGAGCATCAGTCAGAGAATTAAAGCCATCCCATCTGTGCAATCATAAGAGAGAAGCCGCCTTTCACCACAAAGCTCTATAAATACCGAAGAAAACCATCAGAAAAGGGGTTCAGCGAGTTCGAACAGTTCGGACAGTTCGGATACTTAGATAATTTTTTTCATAGTTAGAATAGCCTCGTTCTTAGATTTTCTTTTATTTTAAGGCGGAAGCGAGAGAAGTGAGATTGTGCCGATAGATCATTCCGGTGAACTTGGGAGAGTGATGCATCGAGATCGGAGAGAGGGCCAGCTTCTGCGGAAGCAGAATTATCTTTTGAACAGAATAGAGTTGACAGTGTAAATGCCTTGGGAAGTAAGGGATTGATCCCAGACTCTCTATCCTTATCTTCCATTGTCATTTTGTACTCAAACTTATCTATAGAAATAGAATTTACTTCTTTATATCTGTCCACTCTCTATTTATTATGCATGAGTAGTTAAATTTGTTGAATGGGTTGAGAAGCACTTAGCTAGCATAACTGGGGATCTTCATTCTATGTGATTATCTTGTATTATGTATGCTTCATTCGTCCATTAGAGATACTCGGGATGGTAGTCTAAGGACAAGATCTAGGCTTGGGAAGGTCAGGTTAGAATCTAGGCTCGAGAGAGTCAGGTTAGAATGCATAATCAAGAGACATGAGCTTAGGAATAAGCATTGTTTGCTATTAACGCATCCCAATGCATCCTAGAGATAGGATATGATTGTGTGCAATCACCTTGTCTTTGTGTTCGTCTTGCATCATCGCATAGGAAAAGAGTAGAGACTTAGGAATAAGCTCTATGGACATTGTTGCATTCAACACATGCGTCCTAAAACTAGGAGCACCGCATTTGCATTGGAAAATGATATGCTGTCGCATGAGTGTAACATGATTGCATAGTTTGACGCATTCCCAGGAAACGCTGTGAAAGACCTTCTCAACCCGTTCTTCCATATACTCAGTGTATCTACCACATAATCAAATTTTTCTCAAATCCGATGCATTCATTTATTTTATTACCGCAAACAACAACCCAAAACAACTATTTGATTTCTTGATTACCGCAAAGTCTTCTTGAAAATTATCACTGCTTACCGTTTTCCCTAGTCCCTAAGTTCGACCCTGGACTTACCAGGAAACTTAGTGGAGTTTATACTTGGATTCCGCTGAGAAAGCTTGTTGCTCAACACATTTCCATCACTACATCTCATTCCATAATTTCATCACATAAAATAACGCATCAAGTTTTTGGCATTGTTGCCGGGGACTTCGGCAAATTAGTGTGCTAACGATAATTTTTCTGATTTCTTTGTAACTTGCAATCTCTGGAGAATTACGACCCGGAGATTGAGAGGACGTTTTGATGATGATTAAAAGACAACCACCAACTACAAGACAGAACCCCAAGAATGGCAGAACAACCGGAAGAAAGGGCTGCAAATGCAAACAATATAATGGCCAACCCCATCTTTCTGGCGAATGACCGTAATAGACCCATTCGAGACGATGCGTCACCCAACCTTTACGATTTCTCTCCAGGAATCATAAGGCCAGCGTTAGACGGATCAAGGTTTGAAATGAAGTCGGTAATGCTACAGATGATCCAAGCTGCTGGGCAGTTTGGAAGAAGGTGTGGTGAAGACCCTCACGCCCACCTCCGGAGCTTCATAGAAATCTGCAACACTTTTATGTTCCAGAATATCTCCACCGAGGAAGTTCGACTCACTCTATTCCCATTTTCCTTATGCGATCAAGTAAGAAAATGGGTGTATTCTCTCAAACCGGGACAGATAACCTCGTGTGAACAAGTCTCAAAAAGTTTATGAAGAAGTATTTCCCACCAACCGAGAATGCCAGGAGAAGGAAATTAATAACAAATTTTGAACATGAAATTGACGAATCGCTCAGCGATGCTTGGGCGAGGTTCAAGATGCTGGTAAGAGACTGTCCACATAACGGCTTGCTAGACTGCTTGCAGATGGAGATTTTTTACTAAGGACTAAACCCTACTTCGCAAACCACTGCTAATACGGCAGCAGCTGGTGGTCTGTTTGACAAAACATACGAGGAGGCCAAAAATATACTTGATCACATTTCCAAAAATCACGAGGATTGGTGAGAAAGCGATCAAAGATTAAGGATTAAAGACAATGACGTAAACAATGGGGCCATCGCATCCCTTCAAAATCAGATGATTGCGATGATAAGTTTGATACAAGGCATCGCAATTAATAGCACGAGAGCGAAGAAAGGGCAGGTCAATGCAATTGCTTAAACGATCGCAAGTTGTGTCATCTGTGGAGACGCCCATTCAATGGAAGAATGCTCCGGAAATCCGCAGTCAATATGCTTCATAAAGAATAATCCCTATTCCAATATATACAACCCCAGGTGGAGAAACCACCCAAATTTTTCGTGGAAAAATCCACAACAAAGCTTTCAACCAGTAGCGTAAAAAGAAGGGCCACCTCGATTTTTTCCACGAACCAACGGTCCAACGTATAACCAAGCTAGCAGCTCGCAAACATCGCAATCTTCGTCCTTAGGGAAAAATTGCGGACGAGCTCAAAAATAGACCACAAGAAGCATTGTCGAGCTCAACTGAGCTCCCTCGCAACACTGGGGGTACGGGGAAGGAACAATGCTTAGTAGTCTCCTTGCTAAGCGACAAAATGACTGCAAAANCTCAACTGAGCTCCCTCGCAACACTGGGGGTACGGGGAAGGAACAATGCTTAGTAGTCTCCTTGCTAAGCGACAAAATGACTGCAAAAGTAGAGGAGGAACCCACCACGACCAACTTGAATGCGGTAATGGTGCAATATTTTATGAAGTGGAAATATGGATGATATGCGTTGATGGAATTGCATTGTGCACTCAAGTTTCCCCAGCAGAATTCAAGTGTAAATTCCTCTTAATTTCTTGGTAAGTCTAGGATCGAACACAGGGACTTGTGAAAATAGATTGCGTTGGTAATTTTGATGAAAACTTTGTAGTAACCGGGAAAATAAGTAAAGTGTTTGGTTTGTTGATTGTGTTGATTAAGATTAAATAACAAATGCGACGGAGTTTGAAAAGAGTTCATAAACGGAAAATGCGATGAATATGCGGTGAACGGGTTGAGAAAGGCTAACACTCCCTAGAATGTGTTCATGCTTGCAATCATGCAACATGCATACAACAACTAACCATCTCTCGGTGCGAATACCATGACTTCTAAGGCTAGAACGCATGCGATATATATGTGATAAGTCTACAAGGTTTACACATAAACCTCTATTCCTATTTATGTGATGACAAAATGACATCCACACAAATATGCGACCACATAATATCATACCTATTCCTAGGGTGCATGCGATGCAGTGTTGACAAACAGAGCTTATCTCTAAGTCTCTATCTCTTGTTTACACAAGCCTAATCTTGCTCTTTTGAGTCCAGATTCTAACCTAGCTCTCTCGAGACATTAGGTTCTTTCTTTAGACTCTCTCTCAAGTAACTCTAAAGGATATTTTGCACAGCATAAAACAAGACAATCGCAAACAATGAACTTCTTAGGTCATGTTAGCTTAGTTCTTCTCAACCCATTCAACTAATTTAGCTACTCATGCGTATTAAGAGAGTGAACAGATGTAGAAATAGAACTTCCATTGAATAGATATGAAGATGAAGCACAAATAATAATGCAAGTATAATAAAGAGTCTGGTAGCAATTTCTTGCTGCTAGGCATTTACACTGTTTCTACTTGTGCTCTAAAGATATTCTTGCTCTCGCAAGAGTCTGCCCGCTCTCTGTTCTTACGCCCCAAGGTTCTCCCTCGAGTTGCCCTGAGCGATCTCTATCGCCACTACTCTTCTCTTGCTCTGCCATAAAATGGAAAGGAAAATTATGAACAGAAGCAACTGGTTGCAAAAACGGTGAACCCCTTTTCTGAAGAATGCACTTGGTATTTATATAGCATCCATGGTGAAAGGTGGCTTCTCTCTTCCGGTTATACAGATGGGACAACTTTAATTTCTTTTTGACGCGCTGAATGATTGTTACCGATAAAGCTGAATGTACTTTGTGACCGTTATCAGCTGTCAACTTAATTTGGATTCGATGGTCATCAGCTTTCTGTCCTATCGCTCTTAATTGGCCTTTCACCCAGATGTGCCCACCATGTTGCACTGATCAAGTTGCGGCGATCCTTCTTGGGCGAATGTTTGCGAGCAAAATTAATGCAAAGCCTTGTGGTGAAGTTGCGCTCGACCAATGAATTCCTATGATTGCAATATTTGCATTGCTTTAACGCATATTCTGCACAAAAATACGAAAATCAATAGTTTTAATGCATTGAACGCATGCGACCGCAATATTACGAAATTGATGCTTAATGGACGCAAAGTAATATATTTCATCAACGCAATCTAACATTGTTTAAGAACTTAGCACTATGATAACATGCATTTCTGCCCGTTATCACACTCCTAAATTTAAACAATGCTTGTCCTCAAACATAAGCTAAAGATTCGTTTAGCAAGTCCACCGCAAAGTTCTTTTCCTAGATTTCTCAAGGATACTTCATTCAAATCCTATATACCAAATTTTCTTAAGTATTATTCAAATTTCTTCTTAAAATATTTCTAAGACTTAGAGACTACAAGCTTAACTTTCAAAAGGACTTTACTAAATTTCGAAACATCGCATGATTTATTGCAAAAAGAAAATTTTCTACCAAGGTGTCAAATGATTTTATCCTTGTACAAAAATTTTCTTCATTGCCTATTTTTTTTGACCTTTCGCTGATCCAAGTGCCTTGCCTTTTTTTTGGCTTGCCCTCACGTGTGTCATGCAGACATCCAACTACGAGCAATGCACTCTTTCTCAGACTAAACTCATACCGATTTGGCAGTGGAGTCGTGGACATTGATTTATGTGTTGATCCTGGTGACTTACTTTCATTTTCGCTTGCCCCCACATGTGTCATGCAGACATCGAACTACAGGTAAGTGCCTTTCACAACCTAACTCTTATCAACATGGGTTTCTCATTGCATTGACAGTGGAGTTGTTATTCTCAATTTTTTGTTTTGAAATAGAAAAGTCAAAAAACAAATACCCCACCCCCAAATTTAAAATGCGGCAATGTCCTCATTGCCAAAAGATTGAAATAAGTGTGATGGTCATAGAATGTGTTGTAAAGAGAGTTTGAAAGAAAGCTAGAAAACCCCTAACTTCTAGAAATATTTCATGAGGTGACTATCTTAAGATTAAGTTGACTCTAATATATATGAAAGAAATAGAAGCATATTTTTCATCATTGAAATCATACTTGGAGAAGAAACAGAATGCGGTAACTCACTAAATTTATCTATGTCAAATGATTGTGGTGATTAAAGAAGATGCGGTGATAAAACTTGTGAAACTAACATGCGATGTGATAGCGCAAAATTTGAAATAAAGATAAGGAAGATTATACCCCCAAATTTTGTACTATTGCCCGCATTGTATTGATGCATCCAGCTTTGCGGCGATCTCTCTTCTTTGGGTTGCGATGATGGAATAAGATAAGTGCTTCTTCGCGTAACATCTCTGCAATCCAGCACCTCGATTGTTGCAAGATAAACAAAGAGAGGGTCAAGTTATTTTAAACAAAATAAAACTTGTTATCACTTTTTTTTTTTTTTTTGAAATAAAGATAGTGACAGTAAAATAAGGATAGATCAGGATTTGAAAAGATAGTAAAAATTCCGAGTAGTGGAGAAAAGAGTTGAAGAATTGAGGTTTCCCAAAACTTACGTCCCTGATAAGTTGCGATCATTTGATTATGCAGGGACCACTTATTTCCGGCTGGTTTGTTCACATCCATGGTGACTTTTCTCTCTTTTCTTTACTGCCTTAATCCCGAGTTTTTCCCCATGAATGCTCATTACAATTTTCCCCTTGCACACATCAATTTGAGTGCGACTGGTTGAAAGGAATGGTCGTCCAAATATGATGGGCGCATCTTCGTCCGTTTTATAATCCAAAATGAGGAAGTCTACCAGTAGGATGAATTTATCGATTGAGATTGTGGCATTTTTCAACTCTCCTTTAGAATGTATTCAAGATCTGCCCGCGAGTAGGAGAGTTTCCTTTGTGGGCGTAAGTGTGCGGACATTCAATTGTTTGAAGATTGATAGCGACATTATGTTTATACTTGCCCCAAGATCGCATAGTGGTTGGCCACTGAAGGTCCCTCCGATAGAGCATGAGATCGTGAAGATTCCTAGATTCCCCATTTTAGGTGGGATCATAGCATTTTGTGCTGCAGCCACTATTGCGATATTTTTTTCCTCAATTTGTTCCTCTTTTAATCTTTGCAGAGTCACTGGTGGTTGGACTTCTTCTGTCTTAAGATCTAGAGGCTTAAGAGTGGACGCAACTTCAGGGTCTATTTTCTCGGGCTTCTCCAAACTATAGGTCAGCGGGTCTTCGATTATCACTGCGATCAAGTTGGTTGCAACGCGCTTCTCCCCTACTTCCGCAATCATGTTGTCACTTAGCAAGGGACTGCTAAGCATTGTTCCTTCCCATTACCCCCAGCATTGTGAGGGGGCTCAGTTGAGCTCGGCAACGCTTCTTGTGGTCTATTTTTCAACTCACTTGCAATTTGGCCCATTTGTAATTCAAGGTTGCGGATGGACGTGGCCTGACTTTGAAGCACCGTTTCGTTTTTCTCTATATATTGCTTCAATAGGATCTCCAAAAAAGAGGATTGTGGTGGTTGTTGTGAGCTGCTTACTTGATTGCTCGGTTGATCGTTGTTGTGTTGAAAGAATCCTGGTGGCCCTTCTTTTTGCGCCACAAGTTGAAAATTTTACTTGATTCCAAGAAAATATTGGGTGGTTTTGCCACCCGAGGTTATATGTATTGGAATAGAGGTTATCTCTCATGAAGCATACCGACTGTGGGTTTGTTGGGCATTCTTCCATCGGGTGAGCATCATCGCATATGACACAACTTGCGGCTATTTGAGTGATTGCGTTGACCTGCCCTTTTTTTACTCCCATATTATTAATTGTGATGCCTTGTATAAAACTCATCATCGCAGTCATTTGATTTTGCAGGGATGTGATGGCCCCATTATTTGCGTCATTTTCTTTGATTCTTAATCTCAATTTCCCTCCAATCCTCATGATTTTTGGAAATGTGATCAAGTATACTCTTAGACTCCATATATGTTTGGTCGAGCAGACCACCAGCGGCTGTCGTATTGGCAGCGGTCTGCGAAGAGGGGTTCAATCCTTGGTAGAAAATCTCCATTTGCAGGTAGTTTGGTAGCCATTGTATGGGCAGTCTCTTACCAGCCGCTTAAACTTCGCTTAAGCATTGCTGAGCAATTCGTCATCTTCTTGTTCAAAATTTGTTATTAATTTCCTTCTCCTAGCGTTCTCAGTTGGTGGGAAATACTTCTTTATAAACTTTTCCACCACCTGCTCCCACGAAGTTATCTCTCCTAGTTCTAGAGAATATGCCCAATTCCTCACCTGATCACACAAAGAAAAGGGAAACAGAGTTAGTCGAACTTCCTCGGTTGAGATATTCGGGAACACAAAAGTGTTGCAGATTTCTATGAAGCTCCGGAGGTGGGCGTGCGAGTCTTTGCCACGCCTTCCTCCAAAATGGCCAACAACTTGGATCATCTGCAGCATCACCGGTTTCATCTCGAATATCCTTCCGTCGAGGGCAGGCCTCATGATTCCTGGAGAGAAAACATAGAGGTTTGGCAATCATAGTCCCTAATGGGCCTATTGGGATCGTTTGCCAACAGAATCGGATTCGCCATGAAATTGTTATCATTTGGTGCTCCACCTCCAGGCTGCTCCACCATCTCTTTTTTGTTGGATTGTGGTTGCTGTTGGCGATCTCTCAATCTTTGTCTAAAAGTCCTCTCAATCTTCGGGTCGTAATTCACCAGAGATTGAGAGTTCTACAAAGAAATAAAAAAAATTACCGTTAACAAACTATTTTGCCGCCGAAGTCCCCGGTAACGGCGCCAAAAACTTGGTGCAGTATTTTATGAAGTGTAAATATGGATGATATGCGTTGATGGAATTGCATTGTGCAATCAAGTTTCCCCAACGGAATTCAAGTGTAAATTCCTTGAGTTTCCTGGTAAGTCCAGGGTCGAATACAGGGACTTGTGAAAATAGATTGCGTTTGTAATTTTGATGAAAACTTTGCGGTAACCGGGAAAATAAGTAAAGTGTTTGGTTTGTTGATTGCATTGATTAAGATTAAATAACAAATACGGCAGAGTTTGAAACGAGTTGGTAAACAAGAAATGCGATGAATATGTGGTGAATGGGTTGAGAAAGGTCTCGGTGCGAATACCATAGCTTCTAAGGCTAGAACGCATATGATTTATATGCGATAAGTCTACAGGGTTTACACATAAACCTCTATTTCTATTTATGCGATGACAAAATGACATCCACACAAATATGTGACCACATAATATCATACCTATTCCTAGAGTGCATGCGATGCAGTGTTGACAAACAGAGCTTATCTCTAAGTCCCTATCTCTTGTTTACGCAAGCCTAATCTTGCTCTTTCGAGTCCAGATTCTAACCTAGCTCTCTCGAGACATTAGGTTCTTTCTTTAGACTCTCTCTCGAGTCACTCTAAAGAGTATTTTGCACAACATAAAACAAGACAATCGCAAGTAATGAACTTCTTAGGTCATGTTAACTTAGTTCTTCTCAACCCATTCAACTAGTTTAGTTACTCGTGCGTACTAAGAGAGTGAGCAGATGTAGAAATAGAACTTCCATTGAATAAATATGAAGATGAAGTACAAATAACAATGCAAATATAATAAAGAGCATGGTAGCAATTTCTTGCTGCCAGACGTTTACACTATTTCTACTCGTGCTTTAAAGATATTCTCGCTCTCACGAGAGTCGGCCCGCTCTCCGTTCTTACACCCCAAGGTTCTCTCTCAAGTTGCCCTGAGCGATCTCCGGCACCACCATTCTTCTCTTGTTCCGCCTTAAAATGGAAAGGAAAATTATGAACAGAAGCAACTAATTGTAAAAACGGTGAACCCCTTTTCTGAAGAATGCACTTGGTATTTATAGAGCATCCATGGTGAAAGGCGGCTTCTCTCTCCCGGTTGTACAGATGAGACAGCTTTAATTCCTGATTGTTACCGATAAAGCTAAATGTACTTTATGATCGTTATTGGCTGTCAACTTAATTTAGATTCGACTGTCTTCAGCTTTCTGTCCCATCCCTCTTAATTGGTGTTTAACCCAGATGCGCCCACCATGTTATGCTGACTAAGATGCAGTGATCCTTCTCAGGTGAATGTTTGTGAGCACGATCAACACAAAGCCTTGTGGTGAAGTTGCGCTCGACCAATGAATTCCTATGATAACAATCTTTGCATTGCGTTAACACATATTCTGCACAAAAATACAAAAATCAATAGTTCTAATGCGCTGAACACATGCGACCGCAATATTACGAAATTGATGCTTAATAGACGCAAAGTAATATATTTCATCAATGCAATCCAACATTGTTTAAGAACTTAGCACTATGATAATGTGCATTTCTGCCCATTATCAGGTAACAACCGAGGACCTATTGAATTACAATTCAGAAGAGCCCGAGAAGATGAACCCTGAAGTTGCATCCACCCTCAAGTCTCTAGATCATAAGATAGAAGAAGTCTAACCACCAGCATTCTCGCAAGCATCGAAAGAGAAACAAAATGACGAAGACAAGATTGCGACAGTGGCAATAACGCAAAATACTATGATCCCACAAAAAATGTGCGACCCAGGAATTTTCACAATCCCATGCTCCATTGGAGGGGTCTGTAGTGGCCAAGCACTATGCGATTTTTGGGCGAGTATAAACGTAATGCCGCTATCAATCTTCAAACGATTGAGTATTGGCATACTCACGCCCACGACAGAGACTCTTCTACTTGCGGACAGATCCTGAATACATCCTGAAGGAGAGCTGAAAAATGCCGCAATCTCAATTGATAAATTCATCTTGCCGGTTGACTTCCTTATATTGGATTATAAAGCGAACGAAGATGCGCCCATCATATTGGGACGACCATTCCTTTCGGCTGGTCGCGCTTAAATTAATGTGCACAAGGGGGAGATTGTGATGAACATTAACGGGGAAAAGCTCCAGATTAAGGCAGTCAAGATTCCAGAGGACAAAGAAAATAAGAAAAAGCCGCCGTGGACGTGAAAAGCCCGACTTGGAATAAGCAGTCCCTGAGTTACTATATAACTCAACGTCATCAGGGACGCAAACCGTTTAAATATCCTTTTTCTACATCAATACTTCATGAACTTTCACCATCTTATCATTATCTATTATCGCATGTCTATGTCTGTGTTCTTTAAAAAAAAAAAACAATCATGGTAAACGATTGTGGTGAGCGATTTTGTTAACTTTATTTTTTTAATATTTGACCCTCTCAATATTTTTCTTGCAATGATCAAGGTGAACGATTGTAGAGGTGCTACACGAAGAATGTGCAACTACATTATTCCGTCACTGCAATCTAAATGAGGTAGATCGTCGTAAAGTAGGATACGTCAACAAACAATGCAGGCGACATCGCAAATTTGGGGGTTGTATTCTTCCTTGACTTTATTCCAAATTCTGCACTATCGCATCGCATTTTAATTTTGAAAGTTCTATCACCGCATCCTCTTTGATTATCGCAATCATTTAACATTGATAAATTTAGTAAGTCGCCGCATGCTTTCTCTTTGCCAATTATGATTTCAATGATGAAACACATACTTCTATTTTTTCGTATATACTTAGTCAACTTAATTTTAGGACAATCACCTCATGAAATATTTCTAGAAGTTAGTGGTCTGATAGCTTTCCTTCAGACTGACTCTTTACGTAGCTTCCTAAGAACATCGTATGACTTCTTTCACTCTATTGGCAATGAGGACATTGCCGCATTTTAAATTTGGGGGTGAGGTATTTATTTTCAATCTTGCTATTTTTCAGCTTTATATAAAAAAAAAGAGGAAAAATTTTGAGAATAACAACTCCACTGTCAACGTAATGGGAAACCCATGTTGATAAGAGTTAAGTTATGAAGGGCACTTACCCGTAGTTGGATGTCCACATGACACACGTGGGGGCAAGCCAAAACGAAAGTAAGTCGCCAGAATCAGCGCATAAATAAATGACCGCAACTCCGCTGCCAAGTAGGTAGAGTCTAGTCTGAGAAAGAGCGCATTGCTTGTAGTTGAATGTCCGCATGACACACGTGGGGGCAAGCCAAAACGAAGGCGAGGCACTTGGATCAGCGCAAGGTCAGAAAAAAAATAACAATGTCAGAAATATGCAAGGATAAAAAAAAAATTAGTTAACACCCCAGAAAATAAAAGTCTTTTTGAAATAAATTATGCGATGTCTTGGAATGTATTAAAGTCCTTTTGAAGGTTAAACTTGCGGTCCAGCCTTCAAAGCAGTTCCTCATATTAGAACTCGCTGGACTGTCATCGGCTAAGCTATAGGAAGAGAGGCAGCTGACTTCTTGAGTGAGACTAATGGCTTTGTTTCTGAAGTAAGCATCACCAACTAAATTCTTTGCTTTTTGATTCGCACATCCCTAGATCTTAGAAATATTTTAAGAGGTGACTCGAATAAGAATTAAGGAAATTTTGGTGTATAGGATTTGAATGAAATATCATTGAGAAATCTAGGAAAAGAGATTGCGGTCGACTTTCTAAAGGAAATCTTTAGCCTATGCTTGAGGATAAGCATTGTTTAAATTTAGGGGTGTGATAACGGGTAGAAATGCAAGTTATTAAAAAATGAAGGTTTGCATTGATAAAATATATAAGATTGCGATCAAAAAGCATTTAAGTTCATGACATTGCGGTCGCATGCATTCATGGCATAAAAACAGTTAACTTTAGTATTTTTATGCATAATATGCGTTAACGAAAGGCGGAAAGTGCAATCACAAGAAATCAACAGTCGAGCGCAGTGTTACCGCAAGGATTTGCGGTGATTTGTGCTTGCAAACATCTGCTTAAGAAGGATTGTTGCATAGAGCCGCCGCAACTTGGTGGGCGCATCTGAGTGAAAAGTATAGTTAATCACGATGGGACAGAAAGCTGATGACGGTCAAATCCGAATTAAGTTGACAAGCCGCTAACGATAACAAGTACACTCAGCTTTTTTTTGACAAATATTCGACGCATCAATCAGAGAATTAAAGCTATCCCATCTGTGCAATCATAAGAGAGAAGCTGCCTTTCACTCTGAAGCTCTATAAATACCGTAGGTAACCTTCAGAAAAGGGGTTCAGCGAGTTCGGACAATTCGGATAGTTCGGATACTTAGATAATTTTCTCCATAGTTAGAATAGCCTAGTTCTTATATTTTCTATAATTTTAAGGCAGAAGCGAGAGAAGCGAGATTGTGCCGATAAGTCGTTCCGGTGAACTTGGGAGAGTGCCGAAAGCGTCGAGATCGGAGAGAGGGCCAGCTCCTGCGGAAGCAGGATTATCTTTTGAATAGAATAGAGTTGACAGTGTAAAGGCCTTGGGAAGCAAGGGATTGCTACCAGGCTCTCTATCCTTATCTTCCATTGGTATTTTTTACTCAAACTTATTTATAGAAATGGAATTTACTTCTCTATATTTGCTCACTCTCTATTTATTACGCATGAGTAGCTAAATTTGTTGAATAGGTTGAGAAGCACTTAGCTAGCATAACTGGGGATCTTCATTCTATGCGATTATCTTGTATTATGTATGCTTCATTCGTCCATTAGAGATACCCGGGAGGGTAGTCTAAGGACAGGATCTCGGTTTGGGAAAGGAGAGTCAGGTTAGAATGCATAATCAAGAGATAGAAGCTTAGGAATAAGCACTATTTGCTATTAACGCATCACAATGCATCCTAGATATAGGATATGATTGATTGGAGTCACCTTGTCTTTGTGTGCACCTTGCATCATCGCATAGGAAAAGAGTAGAGATTTAGGAATAAGCTCCATGGACATTGTTGCATTCAACACATGTGTCCTAGAACTAGGAGCACCGCATTGATCTGCTATTGCATGAGTGTAGCAAGATCGCATAGTTTAACGCATTCTCGGGGAACGCTAGCGAAAGACCTTCTCAATCCGTTCCTCCGCATAGTCAGTGTATCTACCGCATAATCGAAATTTTCTCAAATCCGCTGCATTCATTTATTTTATTATTGTAAACAACAACCCAAAACAACTATTTAATTTCTTGGTTACCCCAAAGTCTTCTTGAAAATTACCACCACATACCGTTTTTCCTAGTCCTTGAGTTCGACCCTGGACTTACCAGGAAACTCAGTGGAGTTTATACTTGGATTCCGCTGAGAAAGCTTGTTGCTCAACGCATTTCCATCACCGCATCTCATTCCATAATTTCATCACATAAAATAACGCATCACCCACACCTCCTAGGTTCTCACTCTGAGAATACCAAGGTTGTAGAGTTTTAGTGTTGAGCGGTTGTTGTTCGTAGATCAGACAGTTCATGACTGCTAGGCGATTGGCTGTTCGATTGCTTACGAGAGCGAGAGATTTCCAGAAGAACAGTTCTTCAAAGGTATGTCTCTCAATTCCTTTTGTATTTGATTAAGAAAGCATGTTGTAATTTCGTTTAAGATGCATAACTGTTCTTGTATGTTTGTGAATGCATTTATTCTTTCACAATGGGCTTGGAACGATCTTGCTTCCGCTCACTGGTTCTCTTGAATAAGAGTTCATTCATATCTATCTTAGGCACTTTAGGCAAAGATAGAACACTAGACAAAGATATTGCTTTATCTCTGTTTATCTACGATAGATAGAGATAGAATACTATCAATGTCTATCTAAGATAAAGAGTGGTAGATTTCAATGAACTGGATTTTAAAGGATGGGTGACTTAAATGAATTATAGAGTTCTATCATTTAAGGATTTGACTTAAAGAGGGAGGACATAGTTGCAATGAATGTGTGATGTACAATTAGGAAAACAATCATGGTCTGTATATTTATAGATAGACAATGTTACAACTATCTACTGACAGATCAAAATAGATGTCATTATTTATTTACGCAGAGATAGATGCAGATAGTTGTCTATCTGTGTCTATCTACTGATTTATTTTTTTACTAAAGTTCACCTACCTGATATCAGTAGATAGTTTTTATGCTTCTTTTAATTCCATTGAAAAGTGAAGGCATTATTAAAAATATTTACAACTCAAGAGCAGAATAAAATGAAAAATATCATTCATAAACTCTAATGTCAATCCACATGTCTATACATGTATAGTACCTAGTTGAGGGACTTTATAAACCTACAAATCATGAGCTCCAACGATTTGAGATTAATTGGCTAAAACTCTTTAGTCTGAATTAATCAATATTCGTTAACTACTGCGTTACACCACTATAGCTTGATAGTTGCATTCTTCTCACTGTAGATATATTTTTGTCCACTTGATTTAACCATAATCAGTAAGTCGGCCCTTCACAGGTCATTCGTAATAATGGCTGGGTCAATATGCTGCTTTACCACCAAAATTACGTCTTGCTTTTTAAATTCCACTGATCCTCTAATAAAAAATTGGTTTATGGTCCGATCAGACTCTCTCTCGGGCCAATGAGAGGGTGGGGTCCCTTGTTCAAGACCTGGATTCAACACTTAAGAGAACAACCTTCCTTCTATCCCTAAATCGGGTAGGCGTGAATTCCATCTTGCGTCCTATGTCCCGAGCTATCTACCCAATCTTACCCCTGAAATGGGAGGCTTATTGAGTTGGCGTTGTTGAGCCAACCCTCACCTATGAAAATCTAAGGATAATCTCGAATAAACAGGAGTTCATAGTTATCTTAGGATTAAGATCGAGTTACCCAGATCATCTATGCGAAATAGTCAATCTTAAACAGTAAACAAAGTCATAAAGTAAGAGTGACTTATTTCTTGGTCCAATCTTACGTAAACTCATTGTGTAGGACGCCCCCACTCCTCATGTGAATACATGAACAATCAGGATCACTTCGTTTGTAGCACCTTACAACAAATTGTAACAACTACAGAGTAGGTTGCATCCGATAGTGTTATCAGAATAAGGCATCCAACTTTATTCGTATACTACAGACCATTTTGGCTATGTACTCAAACTTGATCCATCTTTATGTTTCCACATAAAATTCAAGTATTCATATAATAGCCATGGATCTTAGTATTGGATTTAGTCTTTACAAGTGAAATTTACAAATTTAATAACAACTTTCTTGAATAAATGTTGAATGACATCTTTATTGATAATAGAAAATGTTTAACTTTACAAACTGTAAGTTTTAGGACATACAACCCAACAAACTCCCACTTGGACTAAAACTCCAGTGGATATATATACAAATATATACAATGTTGAGTTCAATGAGAGAAAACATACAATAGAATAAATACAATAAACTAGGGTATCAGATACCCATTATTTCTCCCACTTTCCCTAGTTCTAAGTATCTCATGGTCCTAGTCCCACTAGGCAACCTTCGAACACTTTAGTCGAAAAAGTCTTGGTAAATGGATCAGCCAAGTTGTTTGTTGAGACTATTTACGTGACGAATACATCTTCTTTGTGTACAATCTCCTTGATGAGATGGTACTTTCGCTCGATGTGTTTTCCACGTTTATGGCTTCTAAGTTCCTTTGAATTTGCAACTGCTCCACTGTTATCACAATATAGGGTGACTGGCAGGTGTATATTTGGAACTACTTCCAAATCAGTTAGGAACTTTCTGAGTCATACTACTTCTTTTGTTGCTTCACTTGCAGCTACATACTTAGCTTTCATTGTGGAGTCAACAATACAACTTTGCTTGATACTCCTCTATACTACTGCTCCTCCATTTAGAGTGAAATCAACCTCGAAGTTTATTTCCTTGAATCAATATCGGTATGGAAGTCAGAATCAGTGTGTCCAGTAAGGATCGGATCCTTAGTCTAATACACGAGCATGTAGTCCCTCGTTCTCTGAAGATACTTGAAGATGTTTTTAACTGTAGTCCAATGATCATATCCTAGATTGGGTTGAAATCTGCTGACAATTCCAACTGCATAGTATATGTCGGGAAGAGTACACAACATTGCATACATTAAGCTCCCTACTGCTGATGCATATGGATTTTGTTTCAAAGCCTCAAACTCTTGAGGTGTCTTAGGACATTGTTTATTAGATAGATGAATTCCATGTCTGAAATGTAACATACCTTTCGAATTTTGCATTTTATATCTGGACAATATCTTGTCTATATAAGACCTGAGATAATGCTAAAGTTTTGTTCTTGTTCTGAACTATTTGGATCCAAAGAATATACTGAGCTTGTCCCAAATCTTTTATTTGGAATTATGCAGCAAGCTATCTCTTGATGTCAACCAGAAATTCTATTTCATCTCCTATGATTGGAATATCATCAACATATAGAACCCGAAAAGCGACAGTACTATTAATGATTTTCTTGTAAACACAAGGTTTGTCAACATTTTGTTCAAAGCCATAAGATTTTCTTGTAAACACAATAATTTTCTCATATTCAAGGATCGAGATGCTTGTTTCAACCCATAAATGGATCGATTAAGCTTGCAAACTTTTTGCTCTTGACCCCATTCTATAGACCCTCCTGGTTGAGACATATAGATACTCTCCTCAAGATAACCATTTAGAAAGGTTGTCTTGACATCCATTTTTCGGATTTCATAATCATAAATGGTAGCTATGGACAAAAGTATTCTAATAGTCTTTATCATGGCAACTGGAGAGAAGGTTTCTTCATAGTCTACCCCCTCTCTTTGGGAAAACCCTTTTGCCACAAACCTAGCTTTGTAGGTCTGTACCTTACCAACTTGGTCTTGTTTTCTCTTGTGGATATATTTACAACCGATGGGTTTTACAACTTCTGGTTGATCTATAGAATCCCAGACTACAGACTGAATTGAAGTACATTGATTCCATTTTAAGGTCCATGGCTTTAATCTACTGGTCCTTATACTCATTTTCCATTGCTTGTTTGAAAGTTAATGGATCCTCTAAGCCATCATCTGGTATGATGACTTGAGTTTCAGTTAAACCCATATACCGGTCAGGCTGTTGCATAACCCTCCCACTATATTGAGGCATTCTCAACTCTTGAAAAGCATGTAAAGTACCAGTTTCATCAACAACTCTCGTTGATGGACCTGCTCGATCAACAACTCTTATTGATGCATTTGTCGTTTGTCTGGTCATTTCATCTATTACTAGCCTACCATGAGGTTGATTATTTTTAATGTGGTCTTCCTCTAGGAAAGTTCCATTTGTCGATACAAATATCTTATCTTCCTGAGCATCATAAAAGAAACCACCTTTTGTCTCTTTAGGGTAATCTACAAATAAGCATACCTTTGAACGACATGCCAACTTTTTAGGATTTTGCACCAACAAATGTGGTGGACATCTTGAGATCCTAAAGTGATGTAACTACCTTTACGTCCTCTTCATATCTCGTAAGATGTTTCAAAAACACTTTTTGAGGGAACCATGTTCAATATATACACCGTAGTCTCAACTGCATGTCCCTAAAAAGAACTTGGCAACTAGGCATAACTCATCATAGAACAAACCATGTCTAACAAGGTCCTGTTTCTCTTTTCTGCCACCATTTTGTCGAGGTGTGCCAGGAGCTGAGGGTTGGACTGAATTCCATGTTCTATCAAATAGTCCTGGAATTTTAAGTCCATATACTCATCTCTTCAATCTGATTGAAGTGTTTTAAGTCTTTTACCTAATTGGTTCTCAACCTCAGCCTTATATTCCTTGAACTTTTCAAGTGTTTTAGACTTATGATGCATTAACTCCAAGTCTTGTACGAGCCTTATGAATTATTTCTCTAGGAATGGATTGATCAGTAGACATGAACATAAAATCATTTATCAAGAAATTTCTAATTACTGATGAAGAAGCTTGCCTATGACAACTGCAAGTTGTGTTTAGTGGACAATCATGCTTCGAAATGTACTTCCTAAGCTTCCACAACTTGTTGTTCTTATACCGAGATGCCTTAACATACCATTTGCAGTCTTCTTGCAAACATTTAAACTCAACAAATTTTGAATTTGATCTTGTAATCCTAAATTGAAAATTATTCTTCACTATATTTATATAAAAACACTTTGAAAGTACTTCATTACTTTCAAATACATTTTTTACCTTCAAATTATCATAAAAAAATTATCTTATAACTTTATCATTTGAAGAAGAAGAAGAACCTAAATATAACATTCTATCACCATCGCCACCTACACTACTAATAGCTGTAGAAGACCCTTCCAAAAAACAAAGACTTACATGAGCAACTAAGGGATGTCTACTGATTACATCTTTAGCCAATGTCAGATACCAAAAAACATCTTTATCCTTTTTTATTGGAAGCACAATTTGAATACTATTTTACCAAAATTCAATAAAACTGACAAATCTACCAACCGATTCAATTGAATCTTTACATATATTAAACTAACCAAACCATTAAATTCTATATAGTCATCTGACAAAATTCCACCAACCTCATAATTCTCATAGAAGTGATAATCATTCCAGGGTCCTTCATAGGAAAAAAAAAAAAAAAAAAAAAAAACAACTATAGGAATAGTCATGGTATTCTACAAAATGAAAAATAGGTTATATGAGAAATTCATAATGAAACTCTATCACTAAGATTTTGTAAAAAACTCATAATTAAAATATCCAATAGTGATAGATAGAAATAGAGTTATATCTTTGCCTATAAGTGATAGACAAAAATAAAACTCTATCAGTGTCTATAAGATAGATAGTGAAAGAGTTCTATCTCTGTCTATCATTGTAGACAAATATTGATTGACAAGGATAGACTTCTATATCTGTCTATCATCAATACATCCAACCACAATGAATCAACCACAATGAATAGTTCTATCTCACTGATACAATACAATACAAAGTAGTGAGTTATCTTTGTCTATCAGATATGCGTCTATCTTTGTCTATCAGGGATAGACAAAGATAGGCATCTATCTCCGTCTATCTGTCATAGACAATGATAAAAATCTATCTCTGTCTATCTGTGATAGACAATGATAAAAATCTATATTTGTCTATCAGTGATAGATAAAGATAGACTTCTATATCTGTCTATCCTTGTGTCTCTTTGGTAGAACTTTGAATTCATCATCTAAATATTTAATAAAGATTTGGAGTTAATTTTGAGTTGAATCAAGCCAAAAAAAAAGAAATTGCAAATTATTGTTTGTTTGTTTGTGCTTTTTACAAGTTTTTATAAACATGTCATATGCCTATTAATTAAAATTTTATTTACTCGTAGGATTCTGGTGTTGATTAGAACAAGGAGTTCATGTAAGCTACGTAGATAGCATATCTTCTTTCAGATGAATAAGATGTTGATCATATTCAAAATTTTAAGAATTTGATGTTTCAACCATATAAGCTATTATAAGTTGATTGATGATCAATCAAAGATAGATTTCTATCTTTGTCTTTCCCTGATAGACAAATAATAATACAATACATCATCAATCATTTATGCACTTTTAGTAATAAGATGTTTATTGTGTTCAAAATTTTAAGAATTTGATGTTCCAACCATATAAGCTATTATAAATCGAGTGAAGATCAATCAAAGATAGAGTTCTATTATTGTCTATCCCTAATAGACAAAGATGGGCATCTATATTTGTCTATCTGAGGTAGATAGAGATAGAGCATTATCTCTGTCTCTATCATTTTCTTTTGATCCAATCCTCCCTAAGATGATCAACACGTATTAATTTCGAATTTTTGACTAACTGACTTCCAAAATAACTTCGCAGTTTTGTATGCAACAACTTATTAGAATTGTGGAGCAAAAGTTCAATAACTTGGTTGATGAATTGGGGCATACAAGAACAATTATTGTCCTCTGAGTTTTTATCTTTTTAATATTTTTGGTAGAATAAAGCATTAGAGTGAAGATAATACTATAAAATTCGAAGAAGAAGAACTGTTCTTCACTCGGCAACACAATGTGAGACATTACAAGGCAACGAAGAAGGAGAAGAAGATTGTACCTGTGTGATCGATGGAATCGACGAAGAAGAATGAAAACCTCTGAGCTTTGTTGTGACGAATGAAATCGATCAATGAAGAAGAAGAAAATAAATTGACGAAATGTTTTTGGAATTGAATGAAAATGAAGCTTAGAAGAAGAAGATTAAGAAGAAGAAAAAGAAAAAAAACACAAAATCGCTGTAGAAAATCACGAGGGTAGTTTGGGAATTTTCAAAAAAAATTCCGTTCATATTATTTTTTGCTATAGTATGTAAATAGTTTGTATTTTTTTTTTCCCATTTTTGACATTTTCCATTAAGTTTAAGATTAAAAAAATTGAATTGGCTATTTTTCTCTTAAAAAAAAAAGGAGAAAACTTACTTGCCAATTTCCAATAAGATCCTTACTCGAAATTGTCTAGTAAGTTTTTTTCCCCTTTAAAATTAGATTTTTAAGAAAACTTAAACTAACTTAATTTTCAGATTAATAAAATGGAATTGGCTAAAAAAACTTACTTGAAAATTTCTAGTACGGTTTTTTTAATTAGATTTTTTTATAGTAATTAAACTAACTTAAGTCTAGTACTAAAATAAATAAATAAATAAGTTAACTTGAGTTTAAGTTAATAAAAATAATAAAAAGAAGAGCTTACCGGGAACTAATCTTATAGGGAAATTTTCACAAGGATCTTACAGAGAAATTTTTGTAAAGATCTAACTCTACAATTAAAATTTGAAAAATTAAGAAAAATGTTAGAAAAAGTAGTTTTTAAAAAAGGATTAATTTTGAAAGATAATTATTTTAGGTTAAAAATAGCAATTTTCCTATTACTTTTTAGTCTCCATCATTATTGGATTTTCTTTTCTAAGATCAAAAGGTTCAAATTAAATTTGGGTTTTACCTGCTTCTATCTCTTTTTAAACTCTTCATCTTCCCCAAAAATGTTAAAATAGTTTTTCAATAATTTGCAATTCTCTAAAAAAATACAAAGCCTCCATCTGCTACAATTTGGGTTTTACCTGCTTCTATCTCCTAAGTGAGTTGTGAACCCTTGTTTATGACAGTAGTCCTTTGATCCGTATGCGAGAGAGTGGTCATGATAGCTGACTCAATAAGCCTACCATTTTAGGGATTTGTCTTATTAGGGAGCTCAGAACACAGCTACACAAGATGGAATTCACTTCTTCCCATTCCTTAGAAAAGTAGATAAATTTCTCTCTTAATAGCTAGTTTCGGGTCTTGAACAATGAGGCCTCAACCTCTCACTAACCCGAGAGGTGTCAGTTTATAGCTGGACTATAAAATTCTTGTTCATTAGAGGAATCAGTGATACTTAAGGAGTTAGAAGTAACTGTAGGGGTAAAAGAATATTTTAACCCAACTATAGTAATGAGCATTTCTGAAGGGTCATCACTATGGCAATTGGTTATATCCATGGACATAGAAATATATTTATAGTGCGAAAAGTGCAACTATTGATCTTTAAGTGGAGTGATTGATAGTTAATGAATACTGACTAATTGGATTAAAGCAGTTTAATCAATTAATCTCATATCACTGGAGCTTCTAATCTTAGGTCCATAAGGTCCCCTTGTTAGCTCACTAAAGGATAATAATGAGGAATGATTTAAATTGTTCAAATCAAATCAGGAAATTTTATATTAATGAGATTAATATATAATGGTTAATTATAAATATGATCTATAATCCAAATTATGTAAGAGAGATATTTCTGAATAACATTCAAATATTAGATTTATTAGATTTATATAAATTGGATTCATAAATAGATGTATACATATAAATATGTGATATTTATATATTAATTAATTCCATAATAAATATGATTTAATATAGTTATTTAATTGATTAATTAATGATTAATTAATTGATTAAGAAATAGTGGAGATTGAAGGTTAGTATAAATATATGATATTTATGATAATTAATTAAATGTATATTAAATGAGATTTAATATATGGTTATTTAATTAACGTGTCAATTAATTAATTAAGGGTTATTTAATTATTTAGCTCTAAGGGTATAAAGGGAAATACTTGGCGAAGGGGTTAACCCTTCTCCATATAAATATATCCTTATAACCCTTTTAGTGGAGAGGTTTTTCGTTACACAAAAAACCTAGTCTCCAAGCCTCCACTTTCTCTCTAACTTCTCTCTAAAAATTCTCTACACTTTTCCCCCTCAAAGCACTATTCCAAGTTCTTTTGGAATCCTAGAGAATAGCAAGGTAACTTTGTTGGTGGTGTCCTTCATTGATGAAGTTTAAGATCGTTGATAATAGGGGAAGAGGAAAGCTAGAAGAATCAACAAAGGTGAGTTTTGATTTCTTCTTTTCTTTCTATTTTCTAGCATGCTTATATATATATATATATATTTGAATGTTTATCCTGCTTGTTTATCCTACAAAAGCATGTTTTATTTTACTGTTTTTGTTTCCATAAAAATCGAATGTCTAAATGCAAGATGTTCACACGCTTCTATAGGAATTCGATTCCTTCAATGGGTATCAGAGCCAATTCTCACAATTTTTATTCTCGATTTTTTGAAAGAAAAAATAAAGAACATGGTGGGTGCTTTTGTGTACTGTTTTCATGACATGATTACAATAAATTTCATTTGGATTCTTTTTTTTGGCTTAATAGATGTTTTCAATATTTGGCACATTGACTCGTCTTACTTGATTTGATCATGTAAGAGCCTATTGTTTTTGAGAATTTTTAATGTAAATCGAGTATGTAAGTCCATGTCATTTGTGACAAAAAGTTATTGTGAAAAGAACCCAAGAAAACAAAGGTGAAACAAGATAAAAAGGAGAGAAGCGGTACAGTTCGATTTTTCAGGGACAAATTTCACTTATTCGTCAATTGATGGAGTTCTAACTGTTAGATCGTGGTAAAATTTGGTTAGTATGTTGAGGATACCTAGAGCCTCATTTTGAACGGTTGGATCATTGTTTTAAGCTCTGGTGTATCCCCCCTTACCGCCGAATAGAAGTATTTTTGTTTTCTATTTTCTTTTAGATTTTTCTAAATTGTAGGGTGCAAAATATCGGTCTATTAATGCCTTTTATATAATTGAATGTACATGAGATGTATATTTAAATTGTATGTTTTGGTAATATGCACAAATATAGTTTTTAAATCCCACCTTAGTATAAACATGATCATGCATCATATAAAAGTTATATGGTTACATGATTAATATAAACATGCTCATGCATTATAATATAATTGTTATATTATTTGAATGCATGTTTTGAATAAGCATATTCATGAATCATAAATGTTATAATCTATGATGTAGAGAAATGAATATGTATGTCTATTTTTCATGTATGATAACTATAAGCGTTATAATGAGATGGAAAATGAACTTTGCATTGAGCATGACATTACTTAGATTAATATAAACGTTATATTTAATCAAAGTTATCATAATGCAAAAAAAAAGAAAATTTTGACAAATTTATTGTTCTATAAAGGATATAAGTTCAATGAATTAGATTAAAATTGATAATAAGAGTTGCATGTAAACATAAGTTCATTTTTTTAAATTGTTTAAAATTGATTGACTTAAACTTATGTTAAACACGTTGCTAATGAGATTAGAAATAGGTTAATCTTTTAATTCATTTTAATAGTATTAAAGTGAACTTTGTTAAAAGATTAAATTTATAAAAGAATTGCCCATAAGGAACCTTTGTCTTAGGAACGTTTCTTTCTAGGAGGGGGTATTTAAGTTGACGGAAATGAAACACCTGCACCTGTGAACTAACCTGAAAGGTGAATTGGGCAAATAATTTATAAGCAATCAATTTCGTTAAAGAGTTTAATGAATGAGATCATATATTGTTAAAATATTCAATATAAGGTTTATATTGAGCAAATTAACAATGACTTAGATAAATTGAATTAGTCAGATTTCCTAAGTATGAAGCCCTAAAATTTTAAAATACTTAGTAGGAGGAAAAGTTCATACAGTGAGATTCATGCTTGGCCTCATGGCGTGTTGGGAGCGTCCCCCTTCGGATGGTGTTTGTATTTGTCAATAACAAGGTGAATGGAGAGAGTTTTTATTGTAAGTGGGAGAGGGATGTGTGTCAATATGTCCTATGGTCTTCTCCATTGGTTTGCATCGTGAGACGTTCTTGCATGATCTCGTGGTGCCCTGGGAGCATCCCCTTTCAGATGGTTTGTGCATTAGGTCAATATCAAGGCGAACTCCAAAAATGGTTTCTGGATAGGATCGCTTTAGTTTTTGCCCCAGTCAGCTTTTCCCTTCGATTGGCTCATCGAGACGGAACTCTAAGGTTTAAAATGAAAGGTCACACTTACAAGAAATTGTTATTTTATGACCAAACCAAGGTGACTAATCGTCATAGGAATAAGAGCTATTCTGGTGTGATGATTGGTTGAGAAGTATCTAAATTCAGTAGAGGGGTGACTGACCACCCTTCAGTAGCTTTTGTCCTAAACAATTGAAACATCATTGCATAATGGAATGATGACTGTTCATTATTAAGGTTTTGCTAAAATTGATTGGACTAAAATGATTTTTTACATAAGTGTCTAAAATGGATAATTTGTTTTGTATCAGCAAACATGTCTAGCGATTCAATGAACCTTCTTAAAGTTAAAATGTTGACTGAATTCAATTTGGAGATAATTGATTAAAACTATGTTCGTGGTAAACAACCTTAACTTCGTCTTAACTGAGGAATGCCCTCTAGTCCCAACCCTTGATGTAACACGAAGTGTTTGTGATGCATATGAAAGGTGGACGAAAGCCAATCTTGGGGCTAGAATTCACATTTTGGCAAGCATATCTGATGTGTTGGCCAAGAGATTTGATATCATGGTCACTGCACTTTAGATCATGCAATCAATGTTGGAATTATTTGAGCAAATGTCGTCATAATTCAAGCAGGATGAGGTTGATATAGATGAAACCATTAATGTCAGCTTCTTATTTGAACTCCTATCCATATTGAATGTCAAGGGACTAATAGACGAGGCAAAAGTTGCTAACTCTAGTGAAGTTTATCAAAGAGGTTTGACCTCAGAAGAAAAACATGGAATTCATAATAAAGGTGTTCAAGCTGATCCCACGACTCTCCACCATAGGAAGAGATCTAATGATAGTAAATTTGATTTACTTATATTAGAGTCGTGCTTAGTAGAGAATAATCATTTTGACTGGATAATTAATTCAGGAGCTACTAATCATGTGTGTTATTCCCACCAGGGATTTGATTCCTAGGGACAATTGGAAGCTGGATAGATGACTCTTCGAGTCGGTACTGGCGAGATCGTTCCAACTGTTGTCGTAGGCAGACTTAAGTTACTCATGGACAAGAAATGATATATCTTATTAGATGACGTATATGTAGGTCCTAATAGGAAAAGAGATTGATCTCTGTTTTTGTTTAATTGAGCAAAATTATACTCTCTCTTTCTCTAGAAGTAAAGTGTTTATTTTTAAGAATGGAATGGAGATAGGATTTGCTTGAAAAGAAAGTAACTTATAAGTACTAAGGCCGTTGGTTACAAAGGCTGTCCTAAATACGAAAATGTTCATAATGGCAACAATTGCGAAGAGAACACAGATTTCTCCTAAAGAAAATGCCCATCTTGGCATCTAAGATTAGGTCACATTAATCTTAATAGGATTGAGAGATTGGTGAAAAGTGGATTAAATGGTTTAGAAGAAAACTCTTTACCCATATGTGAATCATGCCTTGAAGGCAAGATGACGAAACAACCTTTTATTGGAAAAGGTTATAGAGCCAAAGAGACCTTAGAGCTTATACATTCAGATCTTTGTGGTCCGATGAATGTGAAAGCAAGGGAGAGTATGAATATTTCATCTCTTTCATAGATGATTATTCAAGATACGAGTATCTTTACGTAATGCAACACAAGTCTAAAGCACTTGAAAAGTTCAAGGAATATAAGAATGAGGTTGAAAACTTGTTAGGTAAAAATATAAAAACACTACGATCTAATCGTGGTGGAAAGTATATGGACTTAAGATTTCAGAACTATATGAAAGAACATGGAATAACGTCCCAACTCTCAGCCCCTGGTACACCTTAGAAAAATGTGTATCGAAATGGAGAAATAGAATCATGTTGGACATAGTTCGGTCTATAATGAGCTATGCAAAACTTCCTTACTTGTTTTGGAGATTGTTGTTTATACTTTAAACAACGTTTCATCCAAAAGTATTTCTGAAATGCCTGTAGAGTTGTCGAGATGCCATAAAGGTAGTTTATGCCACTTCAGGATTTGGGGATGTCCAACCCACGTGCTTGTGAAAAATCCCAAAAAGCTGGAACCTCGTTTGAAAGTATGCTTATTTGTAGGCTACCCCAAGGAAACAACAAGTTGGTTACTTCTTTGATCCAAAGGAAAATAAAGTGGTTGTATAAAAAAAAGGCTATGTTCTTGGAGAAAGACCACATAAAGGACCACAAATAATGAAGTAAAGTTTTAAGAACATGTTCTGATGATAATACCTAGACTTCAATAAGAGTTGTTGATGTCAGTTTATGTAGTCAAGCTAGTCCATCTTAAGAGTTGAGTGTCAAACTATCATGATCCTAAGATTTGCATGTTTTACTTGAATAAATATAAGGTTATTCAAAGAAAACTCGTTCATGCAATTTGAAATTTGAAGCAAAATTCTGTCAATTTTCCTCTTCACTCGAACTTCCAAATACCACACAAAATTGCTCTCAATTTGAGTTCCACCACTCAATCTAAAGCCTGAGATTAATAGAGAAGACACTTGTGGTGGTTTATTACAAAGATTGAAGTTGTGGAGACAAAGCATTCAAGAGGATTCAAAAAAGGTTGTAGCTTTGAAACTCTGTTTTGCTGTTTTACTTTGAACATGCATGTTTCTTTGCGAACATTAATGTAATAGAGTGTTTAAGATACTTATCACTTCTGTTGGTTGAATGTCAACTCCATCAATAAGACAATGGATCCCCATTGTCTTTATCTGGTATGATAACTTCGGCTTCAGTTAAACCCATGTAACTTGTAGGTTGGTTCACAACCCTCCAATTACGTTGAGGCACTATTAACTCTTGAGAAGGATGTACCTGTCTTAACGTGCCTTCATCAACTATTGTTGATGTACTAGCAACGTCAACAACTCTTATTGATGTTTAAGTAATTTCATTGGAAAATTAATTTAATACAACTTTACTTCATGCTTTATGATCTCTTATATGGTCTTCCTCCAAGAAAGTAGCATTTTTCGACACAAACACTTTATTCTCTTTTGGATCTAATAGCACTGAACATGTGCTATCATGCTCTGCTTAATTCGACATTGTTTTACGATTTTATTTGTTTATTATGTATTTTGTAGGTGTTGAGCAATTAACAAGTTGAATCGAGTATTTGAAGTCATTCGTGGTTTTTGAAGTAATTTTGAGTTAATCTGAGCATCTAGGCTTCAAAATAGGAAAATTACCAAAAATGCTCCTAAGCCAGCATAACAACCCTCCACACAGGGTAGTGTTAGGCTAAAAGGCGATGAGCAGCTAATCCACACAACGTAACTACCCTTGCTTTACACTCCAATGTTATGCTTGAAGGCAAATTTTTTATCGTTGTTATCACAACCACCCTACTTTTATTTTATGTATTTAAATTTCTTTGCTACAAAATAATTTCCAAACCCCTCCCCCCTTTCGGTGACCATAAAGCTGAATACATTTTAACTAAGAAATTCTAGAGCTTCTTGTATTCAACCCAGTCTTCTCATTAAGACTAGTAGTTTGTTGTGGTGGAGACGGTTAAATTATTCTATTCGAATTTGGGTGACAAAATTTGCTCCGACAAAATTGGCGTTGTTGTCGAGGAGCCTATCCTCCTATGATCAAAATTCTTTGTTATATATTATAGAGCATTGTAAGGAGGAAAGAAGATGAAGAAGTGAGGCTGTAGAACGAAAGGCTTTAGAAGAGCAAAATCCATGGTGAAGGAAAATTTGAGGAGGAGCATTCTGAAAAGGGGCTTGAATAGAAGACGATGGCACAGCCTGAAGAGCTCACCCTGAAGCGTTTTCAAGCTTATGACCTTACTCAACAACCCTTCTACATCACTTGCCCCAAGACCACACGTAATTTCAAGTTAAAAATGGTCTCATTCACTTACTACCATCTTTTTCTAGATGTGTAGGTGAGGATCCACACAAGCACTTGAAGGACATCCACATCATTTGTAGTGGAATGCGCCCTCACAGTGTAATTGAGGAGCAGCTCAACCTACAAGTCTTTCTGCTCTCTTTGAATGATGATGCGAAAGACTGGTTGTACTATATGCCATCAGGGTGCATAATCACCTGGACAGAGATGAAGAATAGATTTTTATATAAATTTTTCCTAGCATCTAGTGCCGCCAGAATAAGGAAAGAGATTTACAGTGCCCTATAGGGGCATAGGGAGTCATTATACGAGTATCGAGACTTCTTCAATCATTAAATCCCAGATCACCTCTTGTTTCACTACTTTTATGAGGGATTACTGTAGTAGGACAAGACTAATATCGATGGAGTTGTAAGTGGAACACTTGTGAACAAAACCCTCCCTCAAGCTATAGAGCTAATTTCCACCATGGCTGAAAATAACCAGCAGTTTGGGACCAAAGATCGCATCTCTCAATCAACCATATCTTCACAAAAGGTAAACTTAGAGTTGAAATTGATGAAAATTGAAATTGATGAACTACTTACTCTTGTGAAACAAGTTTGCTCTGCAAAGACACAATCTCAGGAGTCTGTTACTTAGATAAATTATGCTGGAAATCAGCAAGGCGGTCAGATGTACAACACCAATCGTTGGAGAAACAAGGACACTAGGGCCAGAGTAGCTCGAGTATGCCTTTAAAGGATATGTGGAAGAGCTTGGTAGAGTCTTCCATGCAGATTTAGTAGAATCAAGACAAGTTCCAGCAGACTACTACCTTCTAGATGAGTAGTATGTCTATCTAGGTCTAGCTGGCCAACACGGTCAGTTGGTTAGAGACTCAGTATGGGAAACTTCCTTTCCAACCAGTGCCCAATGTGTGTAATATTAGTGTCATCTCTACTGTGAACTTATGGAGAGCTTTGAGGTTCCTGTCGATGATTTGATAAAGGTTGTAAGTGAAGAAAAGGCTAAGGATTTTGAGAAGTAAATTGTCTGCCCGTCAAAAAAGCAAGGTATAATATTTGACCCACAATTGAATTTAAAAGCTAATATCCCTCGTGATCCTTTTCCTAGAAGGTTGACTGTTGCTCAGGGATGATCACTCTAGAATGAGGTAAGTTCAGTGTAATCTTTTGGTGCCAAAAGCCCTAATGCAAAGGGCAAGAAGGTTTTGGCTGATATTCCAAAGGTAAATAAAGTTGAAGTTCCTAAGAAGAAGAAAAAGAAACAAGAAGTAGAGGTCAAACAAAAGGTAATATTGTCAGGTAATCTTCCTGTTAAGTAGGACGACTCAGGTACATTTTCTATCCTTTGTCTGATAGGCACTAGAAAACTTGAGCATGCCATGTCTATTTAGCGTCTGCAACTAATATTATGCATGCTTTTGTGTATGTTGATTTTCAATCTCATATCCTGCACCCTGCTGATATTTTGGTATAGTTAGCTAACCATTCCCTAGGCCAGTTGGTTTAGTCAAAGATATCGTTGTTAGAATTAATGGCCCAACATTCCCTTCTGATTTTTATGTGATTAATATGAATGTTGATTCTGCTTCTTCTTCAAAATTTTCTGTGCTGCTAGGTCAACCTTAAAGACTAGTAGGGTTGTTGTTGATGTTGATTAAGGGTCCTTAACTCTTAGGCACAATCAAAAAATTGAAAAGATTTCTATGATTGATTCTTCTTCCCTCACTAATCCTATGTGTTCCAATACTCATATTTTTTAGGATAGTGACTAACCTCCTAAGTGGAGGGTGAGAGATGGAGACTTGGCTATTCGTGATGGTTATGATTGAGGAAGCTGAGTCAGGTCGAGCATACCGACCTTAAATAATTGCACTATTTGGAGGCACCCATGATTTATCTTTTTATTGCTTTCTTAATTTAGGTTTTTTTTTTTTTATTTATTTATTTATTGTTGAGCTTAGTTCTTCCTATGTTTCTTTATCTTTAGGTTTTAATTTTCCTTGAGAATATGGAGAGAATTATATTTTTGATGAGCCAAATATCACCATCATTAAGTGTGCTAAATTTCAGGGAGGTTTTCTATTTCCCTTTTCATTTTGTCCCTTGTTTTTTTATTCTTGATCACATTGGGGAAAATGTTGGATTTTAAGTTGAGGGTGGTGTAAGTCTGTGTTCTTGCTAAAATCCTTGAGCATCTGAGTTCAAGCTATTTCGTTTGTGCGCTCATATGCATGTTTGCTCATGTTAGTGATTCGTTATGATGACTAGTCTATGACACACTCCCTTGTATTTTTAATTTGTATGACATGATGTTTGATATGAAGAATCATGATTTTTAGCCCATTTTAAAAAAAAATTCTTACTTCTCATGCATTCTTAAGTTCTTTGTTTGCCTACATTAGGCTTTGCATGCTGAGAATCATATTACTTGGCCTGTATTTTTATTATCACTCCGATAGGTCCCACTGATTAGAGAGTGTCTTGCATGATGGGTTGTAATGTAATACAGAGGGAGAAGTGATTTATATGCCTGCACAAAAAAAAAAAAAAAATTATATATGTTTGAATTGAAAAGAAAATATCATGAAAAAAAAAGAGAAAAATGAACTTATAATGTTATGCATGACTAGCGATAGAAGAGCTACTTTGTTATGATTAGTTAGAACACTCACGAGAAAAGAGTGAGTATAGTTTCTGTTGGGTTGTATGTCCTCAAACTCAACATTTGTAAGCATTAATCATATTCTATTTTACAATAAAGTTGTTATTGAGATTATTTAGTAAAAATGTTGTTGAATATGTGATTGCACCTTTTAACATTAAATCCAATCAACCAAGGACCCCTGACTATAACATGAATACTTGAACTATATGTAAAGATATAAAAATGGATCAAATTCGAGTATATAGCCAAAACGGCCTATAGTATAGGGATAAAGTTCGGTATAAAAACTTGGGGACACTATATATGTGACCCAATTTGTATTTGATACAAACAGTGTAATCCTGAATTGTCCATATGGAGACATGTGAGTGGGGACATCCTATGCAATGAGTTTGCAGAAGTTTGGACCACAAAATAATCACCTTTACTTTATAATGTCGTTTACTGATAAGATTGACTATTTTAATTCGATGACCTAGGTAACTCGATTTTAATCCTGAGCTAACTATGAACTTCTATTTTTTTTGGGTTATCCTTTATCTACATGGGTGAGAGTGGCTAAACATCAGAGACTCAATAAGCCTATTATTTTAGGGGTAAAATCGAGTAGATAGCTAGGGATATAGTCTTGTAAGATGGAATTCACTCCTACCCGATTTTAGGAATAGTAGACAAGTTGTTCTCTTAATGTTGACTCCGGGACTTGAACAAGGGGCCTCACCCTCTCATTGGTCCAATAAGGACTCAGTTTGGTGCTTGGACCACAAACAAATTGTTCGAGGATCAGTAGGACTTAAGGAGAAAATGTAATTATAGAGGTAAAACGGTAATTTTAACCCAATTGTAATTACGAACAACCTGTGAAGGATCGACTTACTGATCACGGTTAAACCAAGTGGACACAAATATATCTACAGTGAGGAAAGTACAGATACTTGGCTTTAGTGGAGTGTCCCGGTAGTTAGTGAATGTTGGTTAATTAGGTTAAATAGTTTAATCGGTTAATCTCGGATCATTAGAGCTCATGATCTGTAGATCCATTAGGTCCCCGTGTTAGCTCATATCAGACTAAACCAGTGTGATGAGACTTTGAAATGTTCAAATTTGGTTTAGGGAATAAAGTATTAATTATATACGATATAATTAAACGTTTAGTTATCAAATTAAACAAATTGGAGAATTGGAAATATTTAAATGTAATTTAATTATTATACATGAATAAAGGATTTAAGTTCGAAATTGGTGTTTATTATTAATTTAATATTTGATATTAAATAAATATTATTAATTAAATTATTCAGTTAATTTTTTATTAAAAATTAATTATTAGAATTAATTTTATTTAAAATTATTTTTAAAAGAAATTATTTTATTTAAAATTAATTACTTGATTTAATTTTGATTAATATTGGACTTTTTTAGAAATTGAATTTTTTAAATTCAATTTAAGTTAGTGAAAAAATCCCATGTTTTCTGCTTACTTAAACGCCTATTTTTCCACTTAAATCTTAATGGATTTGGTGTGAATTTGTGATCAATTTGGTTCATGCATTTTTCTTCTTTAAGTAGAAGAAAATTGGCTGAATTTTGGTGTTGGATATTTTTGGCTTTGGATGTTCAATTAATATCTCAAAACTCAAGCCCCAAAACTCTCTGAACCCCTCTTTTCCCCTTAAAATTCTATCACCATTTGGATCCCACAAACCGTTCTAAATTTAAAGAATAGTGGAGAAGACTCTAGCGATGGTCCACAAAGTGTTCGTACTCAGAATTCATTAAAGGATTGCATCAATTTCAAGTACTATAAAGGTTTTACATTCAAACCCTAATTTTCATGAATGAACATGCATGGTTGATCCTAAAAATTGATGTAATTAGAGTGCTTAAGATCCAAATTGCTTCAACATGCTTGTAGTTAATTCAAACCCTAATTTTCTTTATAGTATTATGTGAAAGCTATTGCTCCTAGGTAAAATAAAGACAAGTTTAGGGCCCTAAAGTTAATTTTCAGGTGCCTTAGTTGAAATATTTCCGTCTAAATTGTTATGATGCTTGATGGTTAGTGCATAAGCAAGTGTAGGAAAAAAATAAAGGGAGGGCCATTTAAGACATTCCGGGTTGATTAGGACTTAATGAGAAGGGCTTTGAACTCACCCTTGCATGAATAAGTCTAGAATCAATTTTAAATTGTCCTTCACGACTCTTTAATGGTTTAGTTAAACTATGGTCAGCCCCGGATCACAACCTCAGTATTACATGGATTTAGCAATCTAAGCTCATAAAACAGATTTGCAAGCATAATATTTATAAAAGGTCCTCAGTCAATCAAGGCATTCTGTATCTTCTTCTTACCTACTTTACAAGGTAGGTAGGAACATACCTGAATCATCTTGTTTGACTAGGAAGTTGCTAGGAATGACCATGGGTGCTTTCTTTATTTTCATCTCTTCCTCCTTTTTGACCCACTGCATAAAGCTCTTCTCAGGGAAGCTAGTAGTCACCATTGCCAGGGTTTCCATTTTTTTTTTTTTTTTTTTTAAATTTTTCTTCACTCCTCTCAAGACCAAGGAATCTACCTGGATAAGGAGCAACAAGCACATAAGCTTTCAAATAAGATTCTTTCAAGAAATTTTCAAGAAATCAGTATTAACTTGTTCAAGGCTTCAGGGTACTCGGGGTCTACATCCTTTTTCATCATTAAAACCAAAAAAATCATCAAAATTCTTTTTTCGATATAAAATTCACAGATTCAGAGGGTTCAAGGAGTTTAGATGGACTTACAATGATCAAAACACTTACATTTCTCATGTGGTGCTCGGGTTGAGCAGGGAGTTTACCACTTTAAGTGTTTAGCTTGCTAATTGTAGTGGCCATTTGAGTGATCTGGTTGCCTAAGTGTTATATCCCTGTCCTTGTTTCTTTCTAGAATAGGATATTATTTTGGATGCTCTTCTTTGTTTCCTCATCAAAGGCTAGAGTATTTTGCTGAATTTAAGCATATTCTCGACCATGGTCTTCACCACATCCTCCTATGGTATTATAGGGCTTCTGGATGTACTCACTTGGTGGTATTCTTGACCTCCCCAACGAAAGTTGGGATGGTATCACCATCCAAGATTGTAGGTGTTACTGTACAGATCACACCTCGGACCTTCTCCATCATAATAGACTTCTTCTATTGGGGTTTGGGGTTGCAGTGAACTTGGCATGACCAGTACAATAACACCTATGATGCCTAAGTGATAAACTCTTTAAAACCTCACATCACTTACGCATACTCATAAAACCGGGTTAACCTAACTCAAGTACTAACTCGATTCCCAAGTAGCAGGTGTTGCATAAACCATCAACTTAAGTACCTCCAACATTAGATAGGATTTTGCCAAGTAAGTTTTCTTCTAACCTTAGTTTTACAAGTTTTCGGCCTATTTTAACTATTTAAAAGAGGTTGTATTTGTTAATCCTATGTGAGCATACAATTTTCTTTGTTATAACACTTATAACTTAGACAATGTCTATAGCATATATCACACATTTCATAAATTAATATAACAACTTAAATTAATTCTCATGAAAACTTATATATGCATACTATAGATTATAACATTTATAATATACTTTCAACGCATGAAACATGTTTATCCTATGGTGAGATTTTAAATCTATATGACACATTTTATGCACAAACAAGTTTAATTTAATTAAAACATACATTCATAATGCATAATTAATTGAATACACTAAAGTGAACCGATTTTGGCATCCTAGGCTATCAAACAACTAAATTATTGCAATAATAATAATAATAATAATTGACTTGAACCGCTCCCAAACACTTCGAGCTGGCCCAAACCAAGTGAAAACAGCTTGAACAAGACCTCCAAGACTTCAAATAGGACAGAACCAAATAGGACAGAACCGACTGGACTTGGTTGACCCAAACCAAACAAGTCCCGTTAGATTTTCCTTCCTCGTGCGTGTGCTTTTGAAAAAATGAAGAACAACATTGTGACACTGTTAAAGAGCATTGTGATTCTCCGCCTCAGGTCCCAACACCCTATTTCGGCTTTGCTCCAAATTTCTTCAAATTAAACTTAATTTCCACTCCAATGACTTTAGAAAAATATACTCTTTTTTACACCTTATAGCCCATATACAAGCAAGAAATTACAATTATTTCAACAAAATGAAGCTCAATTCGATGCCAAAACCTTAATATATCCAATTTTAGCAACCACAACATTCATCTCATGAAACTTCACCCACCAAGCTTAAAATAATGCAAATTAAGTGCCTAAAATATGTTGTGATACCAATTGTAAGAGTGAAGAACATGCATGCGGAAGCAATTTGGATCTAAAGCATTATACATTAATTTTATGGATTAAACATGCTTGTTCAGAACTAAAAACAGAATTTTGAAGAACAAACCTTGATGTACCTCAAAATTGAACAATTACGAACACTTCATGGATTACTGCTAGAGTCTTCATCGCTATTCTTCGGCCTTAGAATGGATTGTGGGATCCAAGACTGATGAATTTTAAGGAAAAATGAGTTGAGAGAATTTTGGAGCTATGGTTTTCAGAGGAAAATTCAGCTTCAAAAGCCAACCTTTCCCACTTGAATAGTAACAATTCTTTCTTCTATTTAAAGAAAAAAAAAATCATACAAAATCAGAATCATCTTAAATTGATCAACCATAAGTGGGATTTGAGGTGTTTAAGGAGGTTTAAGTGGGAAAAACTCACTTTCTCTAAAAATCTAATTTTGAATTTCTAAGGTTCAAATTTTAAATGATTTTTCTTAAAATTAATTCAAATAATTAATTTTAAAATCAATTTTAAATAAAATTAATTCTAATAATTAATTTTAAATCAAATTAATATTAAATAATTAATTAAACAATTTAATTAATAATATCAATTTAATATCAAATATTAAATTAATAATTAACACAATCCCAATCATGAATCCCTATTCATATGTATTAAATCATATTTAAATGTTTCCAATTCTCCATATTGTTTAATTCATAATTAAACGAAAAGACGTTAAGTATATTGAATATAATTAACGGTTACTTCCTAAATGAATTTGAACGTTTCAAATTTTCTTAACACACTTTTTCAAAGTGTAGTTTGATATGAGTTAGCAGGGGGACCTAATGAACCTACAAATCATGAGCTCCAATGATCCGAGATTAACCAATAAATTTTTTAATGTAGTTAACTGACATTCGTTAACTATCAGAACACTCCACTATAGTCGAGTAGTTGCACTCTCCTTATTTGTAATTACAGCTGGGTCAAAATTACCATTTTACCCCTATAATTATATTTTGTGCCTTAAGTCCTACGGATCCTCTAAGAAACAATTGGTTTATAATCCAACCATCAAATCGAGAGGGTGAGCCCCCTTTGTTCTTGACTAGGATTCAGCAGTTAAGAGAACAACCTATTTACTATCCCCTAAATCGGATAGTGCGAGTTCCATCATGCAGGATTATGTCCCCAGCTATCTACCCAATCTTATCTCTAAAATGGGGCCACCCTCACCGATGTAAATTAAAGGATAATCTAGAATAAACAAGAGTTTATAGTTAGCTCAGGATTAAGATTGAGATACCTAGGTCATGGTATTGAAATAGTCATTCTAACAATAAACAACATTATAAAATAAAAGTGATTATTTCTCGATCCAGTCTTATGCAAACTCATTGCATAGGACGCCTCCACTTACATGTCTTCATATGATTGATTCAAGATCATATTGTTTGTATCGAATACAAAATGAGCCGCATCCATAGTGTCTCCAGGATAAGGTATTCAGCCTTATCCCTATACTATGGACTGTTTTGACTATTATTCAAACTTGATTCACCTTTATGTCTTCACATATAGTTCAAGTGTTCATGTTATACCCAAGGGTTCTTAGTTTATTGGATTTATGGTTTTGGAATTCACATGTTCAATAATATATTTACTGAAGAAACCTCAATAACAACTTTATTGTAAAATAGAATCCGTGTATTGTTTACAAACCAAGAGTTTTAGGACATAAAACCCAACATTGGGAACATAATTACACAAGATGAAATTCACTCTCTCCCACCTTTAGGGCAAGTAGATGAGTAATTCACTTAAATACTGATTTTCAGTCTTGAACAAAGGGTACTTGCTCTCTCATTAGCCCTAAACAGACTTGATTTATGGTAGTACTATAAACAGATTGTTCATTAGAGGAATCGATGGTACTTAAAAATTAAAAGGTATTTACAGGGGTAAAACGATAATTTTACCCAACAGTAATTTTGAATAACTCATGAAGGATCGACTTATTTGTAATGGTTAAATTTATGGACGCAAAATATTCTATAGTGTGAAGAGTGCAGTTGTGGGTTTTTAGTGGAGTGACCCACAGTTAATGAATGCTGATTAACATATTTAAATAGTTTAACTAGTTAATTTAGAATCATTGGAGCTTCTAATCTTTTGATCCATTAAGTTCTCCTGCTAGTTCACAATGGGTAAACAATGACCAATAGTTTTGGAAGAATTTGAATTGTTCAAATTATTTAAATGAATAACACTAATTGTATGTGATGCAATTAATACAATGTATATAGATACATTATAATATAAAGTTAATTTTCAATCAGTTTTAAAATTTAACTATATAATAAAAGAAGATTTATTGTATTTGAATAGGATTCAAATAATAATATGAATTAGGTTCATATTAAAATGAATTAGTTTCATATTAAAAATATAAATTAAAAGTTAATATGAATGAAATTCACATTAAAAACTATAGGTCGTAAGAGAGAGATATATTTTAATAAGATTCAAATATTTAATTAAAAATTAGATTTAATTTTATAAATGAATTAAGTATTCAAATAATTAATTTTAGTTCGTTATTAATTATTGTAGTTAATAATTAATTTCATAAAATTAAATTTGTTTAATTTAAATAGTGTGTGAAGTGGGTGGTTTTTCTGTAAAACCCACTTCACATTAAAACATGGGAAGTTATCTCATGGGGGAAGAGTCTTTTTATTTATTTTTTGTTTTCCAGAAAAGAAACACTAATTCTTCACCGTGTGATATCTCTGTCGTGTTTTCTTTTTTTTTTTTTTTTTTAGAGAAAGTGTTCTCTATAGAAAAATTCTCCTCCACAATAAGATTTCTTCTCTGTTTCAAAAGCATGTTCCCACAAACTAGTCCTTGTCAAGAGAATAGAAAGGAAAACCATATGGTGACGTCACAATACTAATAATGGAAGATTAGTTCGTTGAGGAATTGTGAAGACCTGGATAAGTTTGAAGAATTTTTCTTAAGGTATGTTTTGTTTCCCCACTAATTTCATGCTTAAGTTACGAGATATTGATGTATGTTTCTTCTTTCTTGTGTTGTAATTTTAAACCAAAATCAAAGCAAAGTGATCACTCGCTTCCATTGTAGTATTTGATCCCTTCACTATCAAGCTCCGATCATTAGAGGGAAGTCCATAATATAAATACTAAATAAGCAAGGGATTTGATATTTGGTGATGCGGAAAGCGCACAGAGAGCTGCTTAAATCTCTCCCAATAGTTATACAATGTCTCGCCAATGGCCTAGGTTATGTCATAAATTTCCTTTATGATGTTTGCCTTTGACGCAGGAAAGTATTTTTTCCAAAAATAGCTTATGCAGTCCGTTCCATGTAGTGATCGATCCACCAGAGAAAATGGAAATACCTTGAGATTTTGCTTATCTTTTGTGACTCCGTGTGGTCTCATCCCATCACAAACAACACGAGTGTCTTTCAAGTGTTTGTGGGGTTCTTCCCCAGCACGACCATTTGTTGGGTTGGTGTCCTAACCTTCCCGGAGTCTCGTAGTTTGTAATCTATGCACATTGTTAAGAATAAAATAAGAGTTAGTTTATCTGGCATTTACTTATATCCAATAAACAAAGCTCCATAGTTATTGTATGTAAACTTAAGCATGTATATGAGATATACAAGTGAATCATGCCTTAAATGATAACCTAAATAAGTCTGTAGTATAAGAATTAAGGAGGGATACTTGATCCTGGTGACACTACGGATATGACCCGTTTTGTAGAGGTTTGTAAGTGTTGTGAACTACTATAGATGGTAGATACTGACTATTCATAAGGAGACATGCAAGCAGGGGTGTCCTATACAAAGAGTTTGTATAAGACCGGACCACGAGATGACTAGTTTCTGTATATAACGTCGTTGATACTTGAGACTTACATCTCACCTACACGACCATAGGTGACATGACCTTAATCCTGAGTGTTTTGGGAACTTCTTCCTTTGAGGGTGGTCTTTTGATTAGTATAGGTGAGAGTGGCTAGATTGCCAACTCAACATGCCTACCTTTTTGGGAACTTGTCTAATTTGGGAGCATGGAACTTAGTTACACAAAATGGAATTCATTCATTCCCTAAAGCAGGGGTAAGTAGATAGATTTCTCCCTTAAGGGCTGGTTCTAGGTCTTGAACATAGTGACCACAACTACTCTTTGGAAGAGAGGACTCAGTCATAGTAGAACTATGACTTATGTTCAGAATCGGGGCATAACGGTTATTGGCCAAGCTACACTTACGAGTGATATATGAAGGGTTATCGCATTGTTGATTGGTTGATATGGACACATAATATATCTGTAGTAAGAAGAGTTCAGCTTTCGGTCTTTAGTGGAATGCCTGGCAATTAACGGATGGTGGATCCCGTGACTAAAGAGTTTAGTCAGTTATTCACGTACCGTTGGAGCTTCGAGCTACAAGTCCATAAGGTCACCTTGTGTTAACCCCGTACTCCATTTTTCCTACATAAGTGAGTAACAAGCGTGCTAAGTAAAATTATGAAAGGAGATAAAAAAAAGTAGGCAGATGGAGGAAGAAAATTCTAAGTGTTAGAAATACTTAGTCAAGGGTGAGTTTTAGATAATATAACAAGTGAAAATTGGCTAAGTATGAAAGCAAAGTGTAGGCATACATTGATAAGGCTTGCGACAGCCTCATGTGTGTGCGATCAAAGGCGTTGGACGATTGTGTAGCAGATGAGCAGCGCTATACGATTGGGTATGCGATCGTTTAGTAAGTGAACGACACTACACGATGAGGTAGGTGATCGTGTAGGTGGTAAAGCTCGGCACTAGATGATACAAAGGATCTTGCTAAACGATAGCGCTATACATTGGACGATAGCATTAAGCGATGGGACATTGGCACTGCATGATCGGCATCAGCGTCAGACAATGAGCTACACGACAAGTGCTAAACGATAGACGTTGGGCAATAGATGATGGATGTTGGGCGCTAGACGATAGACATTGGGTGTTAGACGATAAACGTTGGGTACTAGAATATTGACGTTGGGTGCTAGACGATAGGCATTGGGCATTAGATGATGGAGTATGCCTGTCTCTTATACACATCTAGATGTGTATAAGAGACAGGTGCTGGATGAAGTGGTAGTTTGACCATTGAACAGGGGAGGCGGCAGGAAGTATAAAAGCAAGAGGAACTTCAGAAGCTAGGTTTTTGCAAATGACTTGAGCAAATTAAGTGAGATTAGTGTCATTTGAAAGCTGGGAGAACCTAGATTTTGAGGTTGTTTTGCTGGATAAAGATCTCATAGGGAGAACAAAAGTGAATAATTTGCAGAAGGGGCAGATTCTCGGATTAATCAGAGCTTGAAGTGAAGATTGGAAGCTATAAGCCAAATTACAAGGAATTTTTGGCTGATATTTTAAGGTAAGAAATTTAACTCAATTATAAACAAGTTTGTAGAAGAAAGTTTCTTAAATAGAGTTCTATATTTTGAGTTATGAATTTTGGAAGTTGAAACAGTGAATCGGTGCATAAACAGGCAGCTGCTTGGGAAGAATAACCAAGCAGCTCACTATAGTGAGCGAGAGCGAGCGAGAGTTAAGAAATGAGCGAGAGCGAGCGAGAGCGAGCGAGAGATAAGAAATGAGTGAGAGAGAGCGAGAGATAAGAAAATAAACGAGAGCGAGAGTAAGTTAAGAAAGTCACAAATCTCGCTGGAAAGTCATAAATCTCGCTGGAAAGTCACAAATCTCGCTGGGAAGTCACAAATCTTGCTGAAAGTGGTAAGTCTCGCTGATGAGGATGATCTCGCTCATGATGATTGTTAAGAGCCCCGACGAGCAGTGAGTGACTCTAAATGCTTTAAATTTTTTAAGTAAATTGTTAATGCTTATGAATATCCAGCAATGTATGTTTAATGAAAGCTATTTATGACAACTATTCTCAAATAGTTACCAGGCAACGCATCTCACATTAATGTTATGTTTATGCTATGCTTTTCAATAAACAAGAGGATGCATTAGTATAGAAAGCTTTTGGGCAACTAAGTCATGAAGAGATAAGAATAAGCAAGTTCAGTGTGAGTAGCTTAGTACTGAAGGACTAGATGAAAAGGTACTAAAGCTTTGTCCTAGAATTTAAATAGCTCGACACTGAAGGACATGGAGAAGGTATCATGAGCAGCTCGATACTGAAGTACACGGAGAAGGTATCTGAGTAGTAGTACCTAAAGTATGACGGTACTTAAACTAGAATCACATGAATGTAAGAAAAGTTTTTATTGGTAGTGTAAAGATCACTCCACACTAACTATAGATTGACGTTCAGGAATTGAGTAAAGGTTCTCTCTCAACTAAGGTCGCAAATTATGTTTTTAGGAAGAGAAGAAAAGGGTTCCTTCCTAGTTAAGTAGTAATGCAGTAAAGGATGATAAAGAGTGAATAAGAGGGCCACTCTAGACTGATAGAATAAGGCATAGTCCAACAAAGCATAAAATAGGGCTATATGATGTTGATGATGACATGAATAATAGTTGCCAAGTTTATATTTTTAGTTAAAGCTTTCAGTTTTAATATCAAATTTATGTATGAACGTTATGCTTTAAATGCTAGTCACTCACTGGGCTTCTAGTTCATTTTTTCAAATGTTTTCCTTTCAAGTAGCGGTCAGTTCCAAAAAGACTTCTCTGCTGCTGCTCTGCCACTCAAAGAGTCAGGTTGAAGGAAGCTTAATTGAAGACCTGTATTAGTTAGTATACATGTGTCTATCATAGAGGGACTAGTATTCTAGATGGGGCTCATTAAGTTGTAATATTCATGTAAAACAATGTTATGAAACCTTGTAATGTAAATGTGTTAAGTTCCAAGTTAATTAATTTAGTATATTGATGAAATGTACGTATTTAGGGCTTGAGAAAATTTAACAGGTTAGATAGGCAGTAAGTGCCAGCAAGAGGGTTGGTAATTGCTATAGTCATCACTCCATCCAGGTTAAGAGGGTAATCTGGAGCGGGGTGTGACACCTTGGTAGCTCAATGGATTCAAGTTGAAAATCAGTTCTTGGTGTTGATTTGAAATGTTCAAATTGACAAGAGGCAATTCGATTATATATGATATGATCGGTGTGATGTATGAGAAACATCAATTGGAGGATTAATATAAATGAGATTTACATTAAGTACTATGAAATATAAAAAGAACTATGGTTTATATGTTTCATGAGATGAAATATTAAAACTATAGGTTATAAATATAGTATGGTAAGTTGGTTATCATATATATTTATAATAATATTAATTATTAGATAACTATATCTTTTTCTCTAATAACCAATTGAGTGGGAGTTTATTGGTGGTTTCATGGTAACCGTGAGATAAAAGAAAAAATGTTTTCATAAATTTAGTAGTAATTGTGAGAGTTTCTATTCTCGGAATTACTCATGGAAAGGTTGTCAAGTGGATTAGTTTCACTAAACAATAGTTGAAGAGAGACTAAACGATCGTAGAGTGACACTACACGATAGTTCACTTAGCTGGCTATTAGCTAAACGATCGTGGAGCTTTTGCTAAACAACCGCAGAGCATTTGTTAAATGATTGGGCATCGTCTATACGATAGACTCTTGTCATCTCCCACTTGCTCAATCGTTTACACGATTATTCTTCCTCTGGTCTCTTCCTCTAACCTAGTCCACATAGAGCCTACACTTCTGGATTCTCACTCCGATAATACCAAGGTAGCCATTGTGGTGGTGTCATACTCAAGTTGACATAGTTTGAGGGTTTTGGAGGTCGTTCACTTTATTCGTGATCTTGTAGATCATTATGTTCGTGGTCCTATGATCGTGTTGTATTATGGTCGTAGTGTACGAGCATTCTTTGTTGTAGTCTTGGAGATTTTTAGAGCGTTTGTGATCGTGGGAGTTTGAAGATGAGTCTTCAAGGTATGATGCTTTATCCCTTGATCTTATTGAAAGCATGCTGTAATTTCATTTTGTGCATGACCTGTAAGTTTCCGTTTTTTTATTATAATTGTTTATGTTCAAATACAAATGAAATTTGGAACGATCATTATGCTGCTCATGACAATCCTCATGTCTGATTTCCTTCAATTGGTATTAGAGCCAGGTTGTTCTGATATTCCGAATTTCACTTCCTTTTTGAACTTCTTTTACAGTCGTGGCGGGTTTTTTGCATTTGCATTTAAGTGTTAAATGTGTTTGTGGATGGCATTGATGAATGTTTACGGGTTTAATTGCCTATGTTTAAAGCTTTCGTTTGATTACGAAGTGTTACTTTGTAAGGGCCCCTGTGTTTTTGGGCATAATTAACATGCAATTGAGTCTATAATTCAAAGCGTTTGAGTTTTTCAAGTCGTTCGTGATGAGTTTGTTGGTTCTCAACGAAGAAGAAGACCAAGATTTGGTCGTAACGTGTAGCCTCAGGTAAACGATCGTTGGGATTTAGCTAAACGATTGTGCAGATTTTTCTATTGGATTGTATAGTATTTACTAAACGATCGTTTAACTAATGCTAAATGATGGGATAAAGTGTTTGTTCTATCGCGTAGCGTTGGTTGCCCGATCGCGTAGATGCTGGAGGTAAACGATTGAGTGGGAGCTTTTGATGCTCATTGTTTAATGAAAGACGTGCGCGCTAAATGATTGTGTAGTTAGCATGTTCTTTGCATCGTCACTGACTACACGATCACGTGGTATACGATACTTAGGCGCTCGCTCAGCGATCGTTTAGATGATTGTGCTTCACCGCATCATTGTCATTTAGAGATTTCATTATGTGTTGCATGCTACACGATCGCGTACCTCATGCTTCATCGCATAGTAAAAGGTACACGATCGTTTAGCTCTGGAAGCGTAGGTAAACAATTTAGTACAAACATTTATTCTTTCATGTAGACGATCACTTGGGTTTTGGTACACAATTAGTGGAGATGCAGACTTTGGCCGGACGGTTTAAGACCCAGTTCGCCTATTTAAACCGGAGACTCTTTGCTTTCGTAATAGTTAGCTTTAGTTTTTTAGGATTTTGAGGAAATTTTTCCCGGTTCATCAACTTTTGATTTATATACATGAGATGTATGTGGTTTGTATGGCATAGTGTATGACGTGTAGATTTGAAACCCACCTTAAGTTGTGCAATTATTTATGCATCATATATTATAAGTGATATAATATGGCATGATGAAATTACAAGTGAGCATGTGCATGCATCATGAAATCTAAGAGTTATATTTATGCATGTAGTAAGCATATTCATACATCATCTTTATATTATAAGCGTTATAGTATAAGGGTGTATGGAAGAATGTTTTGCTTGGTTCGTTGTTGTGTTATATAAGAGTTATATAAAAAGTAACAATGAATGAACAATGCATGAAGCATGACACTTAGACTGTTTGAAAACATTATGAATGCCTCATACGTGTTAGCTTTGCATTGTGAATGGTTTTGGTTGTTTCGGTTATAAGCGTTATAATAGAAATTAGAACTAAAATCGATAAGAAAGAGTTGCATGCGGACTTAAGGTGAACTCATGTCTTAAAAGGGTTTAAAATTGGATTGACATAGACCTAAGTTCAAAGGTTCTAATGGGATTAGCAACCTAGTTTAATCTTTTAAATAGGTTTAATAGGATTAAATTAATTGCCATAAAAGATGGGTTCTGTCTAGGCTGGAGTGCTTAAGCTGAAGGAAACGGAACACCCCTACCTGGGAACCTTCCTAGAAATGTGAATTAGATATATTTTTTGCAAGCATGCGACAGTTGGTCAAAGACTCCATTAAAGAGTTTAATGGATGATGATCAAAAGTTGTTTCAATTATCCAAGGCAAAAGTTACTCTTAGGAAAGCCTAAAAAGTCACTTAGTTAAAATTCTTAGCCGTATTTTTTCTAAGTAAACTAAACCCTAGGTTATAAAATACTCAGTGGGAGGAAGAGATGTATCTGATATGTCTATTATTCCACTGACGTTTTTCCCTGAATGTTCACGCCGTGAGATTCATGCTTCGCCTCATGGTGCCTTGGGAGCATCCCTCTTCGGATGGTGTTTGCATGAGTCAATATGAAGGTGGACAGAGAGAGTTTTTGTAGTAAGTGGGTGAAGGGTATGTGTCAACACATCCTACGGTTTCTGTCATTAGTTCGCACGGTTAGATCATTCTGTACTCCCTAGTGGCGCCCTGGGAGCGTCCCTTGTTACATGAGTTTTGTGTAGTTGGTCAATACCAAGGTGAACTTCAGAAATGGATAGGGTCACTTTAGTTTTTGCCCTAATCAGATTTTTTTCCCTTCGGATTGGATGCTTGGGGCGGAACTCTAAGACCTAAAATGACAGGTCACACTTATGGAAAATTGTTGAGTAAGTTAAGGATTTCTTGACCAAATCAATGATGGCTAGTCGTTATAGGAGCAAGAGTTGTTCTGGTATTAATGGCTGGTTGAGAATGTCTCAATTCAGAGGAGGGATGAATTGACCACCCTTCGGCGACTTTTGTCCTAAACCTTTGAAGCGTCATTCCGAAACTAGATGTCACACGGGATTCATGTTAGTTTTGCTAAACCGTATTGGATGTTGTATGTTTTTCAACGGGTATTTGCTTAAAACCTAACGTAGGTCAATGTATTTTTGTTTTCAGCAACATGTTCGTATTTGCATTTAATATCTCTGATTTGACCGATTACATACAGTGGAAAGAATCTTGTAAAACGTATTTCGTGGTAAACGACCTCGAGTTTGTCATGGTTGAGGAATTTCCTCAAGTCCCAACCCTTGATGCACTACGAAATGTTCATAATGCATATGAGGTGTGAATGAAAGCTAATTCATTGGCCCAACTTCACATAATGGCTAGCATACATGATGTTTTGGCCAAAAGGGTTGAGAACATGGTCATTGCACGAGCGATCATGGACTCGTTACAAGATTTATTTTAACATCAGTTCTTACTTTTCGAGCACAAAGAGATGGATGACAAAGCTAGTAGTGTCAGTTCCCAAGTTAAACTCCAGGAAGAGAAAGGAAGTGTTGCTGACTCTGTTGATGTTTATAGAAGAGAAGTGTTCTTTGACATGGAACTTGAAGCTTATTTAGATTCTGATACTGATCCCACTACTCTTCAAAAGAGGTGGATGTCTAAATACAGTAAATATGATTTATTAGTCTTAGAGACATGTTTTGTAGAGAATGTTGATTCTGCCTGGATCCTTGATTCGGGTGCTACTGAACACATCAGTTCCTCTTACCAAGCATTTAGTTCCTAGCAAACGTTGCCACAGGGAGAGTTGACTCTTCGAGTCGGTACTAGTGAGGTTCTTTCAGCTGTTGTTGTAGGCAGACTGGAGTTATTTTTAGACAAAAAACGTTATTTGTTACTGATAATGTTTTCGTAGTTCGTCATATTAAGAGGAACTTAATCTCAGTTTCTTGTTGTTGGGGTTGATGCCCTAAAGTCTTGTGTCCTGTAGTCTGTAAACAGTATGTACGAACGCTTGTGATGTATAATATATGATATTTTACTTCACTTCTTGATTTTGCTTAGTTGAATGTTTTATTTGCTTTACCACAAACCAATAAACCTAAAATCCCTGGTTGTCTGTATGTAACTTAAGCATGTATGTGGTGACATACAAGAGGATCATGTCTTAAGTGATAACAAAAATGGACTGTAGTATATTGATATAGGAGGGAAACCTTATCCTGCAACGCTACGGATGCGACTCACTTTGTGGAATGGTCACAAGTGTTGTGGCTTGTCAAGATGGTCTGATCTTGATCATTTGTGTAGGGGACATGCGAGCGCGGGCGTCCTATACAAAGAGTTTGTATAAGACCTGACCACGAAGTGTTAACGTCTTATTATATAACACCGTTCATGACGTAGTGGGAGGGTTATGAACCCACCAAATTGCTACATGGGTTTAACTAAAGCACAGAACGTCATTTCTAATAATGGGATCGAGGATCCATTATCTTTTAATCAAGCAATGGAGGATGTTGACAAGGATGAATGGATTAAAGCCATGAACCAGGAGATGGAGTCTATGTACTTCAATCAAGTATGGGAGCTTGTGGATCTGCCTGATGGGGTAAAACCTATAGGGTGTAAGTGGATCTATAAGCGAAAGCGAGGTGTAAATGAAAACGTACAAACCTTTAAGGCTAGACTCTGGCAAAGGGTTATACCAAGGTCGAGGGAGTGGACTATGAGAAAACTTTCTCACCTGTTGTCATGCTCAAGTCTATCAGGATACTCCTGTCCATAGCTACATTTTATAATTATGAGATATGGAAAATGGACGTCAATATTTCCTTTCTTAATGGTAATCTTGAGGAGACCATCTACATGACTCAACCAGAGGGGTTTGGAGTTCCAAGAGCAAAGAGTTTTTAAGCTTAATAGGTCAATTTATGGGTTGAAACAAGCGTCTAGATCATGGAACATTAAATTTGACAGTGCGGTTAAATCGTTTGGCTTTGATCAGAACATTGATGAGCCTTGTGTTTACAAGAAGATCATCAACAACTCAGTTGCTTTCCTGGTACTATATGTGGATGATATCCTACTCATTGAGAATGTTGTAGGGTTTCTGACTGACATTCAGAAGTGGCTAGGTACCTAGTTCCAAATGAAGGATTTGGGTGAGACACAATATGTTATAGGGATCCAGATCATTTGGGATCGTAAGAACAAGAGGTTAGCCTTGTCTTAGGCATCGTACATCGATCAAATGTTGATCAAGTTTAGGATGCAAGATTCCAAGAGGGGTTTATTACCCTTCAGGCATGGAATCATTTTGTAAAAAGGATCAATGTCCTAAAACACCTCAAGAAGATGAGAAGATGAGATAGATTCCTTATACTTTAGCTGTTGGAAGCTTAATGTAAGCAATGTTGAGTACCAAACCCAAATTTGCTATGCAATAGGGATTGTTAGTCGGTATCAGTCCAATCCAGGATTTGATCACTGGACGATGGTCAAGACGATCCTCAAGTATCTTCGGAGAACGAGGAACTACATGCTTGTGTATGGAGATAAGGATTTGATCCTTACAGGATACACAAACTCTGACTTCCAAATCGATAGAAATTCTCGTAAATCGACATCGGGGTCAGTGTTCACTTTGAATGGAGGGGCTGTAGTATGGTGAACCATCAAGCAAGGATGCATCGCATACTCCACTATGGAAGTCGAATACATAGCTGCTTGTGAAGCAGCTAAGAAGGCTGTTTGGCTGAGGAAATTCCTTACAGATTTGGAAGTTGTTCCAAACATGGATTTGCCGATCACTCTTTATTATGATAATTTGGAAAATTCGAAGGAACCTCGAAGTCATCGTAGAGGCAAGCATATCGAACAAAAATATCACTTGATCAGGGAGATTGTGCATCGCGGTGATGTGATAGTCACGAAGATCGCGTCAGAGCACAACGTTGTTGATCCATTTACAAAGGCTCTCATGGCTAAAGTGTTCGAGGGTCACTTAAAGAGTTTTGGTCTGTGGGACATGCGATATCTTGTCTAGGGCAAGTGGGAGATGATACTGGGGTATGCCTTAGTTTATTGTATATTGTACATGTATTTATCTCGTATTGTACATGTAACGACCCGAGTTCAGGAGAGGGGTACATGAATGAACCGGTATCACATCTGAACGAGAGGGATCCTGAGGGCATGAAAGTATGGTTAAGAAAGGCTTAAAAGAATTGAAAGTTACTACGTATACAAACAAGGTGCACCTTCCTTTTCAGTGGCTCAATTATAAGAATCCAAAGTTAAGCGTGCTTAGTTTGGAGTAATTTTATGTTGGGTGACCTCCTGGGAATTTTCCTAGGATGCATGTGAGTGAAGACAAAACATACTGAAAGGACCCGTGTTGGTTTATGGGGACAACTTTCACTTCTAAAGCATTCAAGGGATGAAGGAAAGAGGAAGAAGGGAGGATGACATAGCCAGGTCGTAGAGGATGTAGGGGAATGCCAGGCCATTAGGGGTCGAATCCGAATTTCAAATCCTGGGCCTGGGGCGTTACAGTCTCCCAAGGCATTAGGACAAGAAATGAAATGACCTTAATCCCTGAGTATTTTGGGAACTCATGTCTTTGTGGGCGGTACTTTGATTAATGTGTGGGCCATTAGGGGTCGAATCCGAATTTCAAATCCTGGGCCTGGGGCGTTACAGTCTCCCAAGGCATTAGGACAAGAAATTACATAACCTTAATCCCTTAGTATTTTGGGAACTCATGTCTTTGTGGGCGGTACTTTGATTAATGTGTAAGAGTGGCCAGATTGCCAACCCAACATGCCTAACTTTTTGGAATTCACTCCTTCCTCGAAACAGAGGTAGTAGATAAATTGCTCTCTTAAGGGGTGATTCTGGGTCTTGAACATAGTGGCCATAACTTCTCTTTGGAAGAAAAGACTGGAGGGATCAGTGGTACTTAAGAAGTTGATGTAACTACAAAAGCATAACGGTTATTGGTCCAGCTGTACTTACGAGCGATCTGTGAAGGGTTATCGCACTGTTGATTGGTTGATATGGACATATAATATATCTATAGTAAGAAGAGTTTAGCTGTCGGTCTTTAGTGGAGTGCCTGACAATTAATGGATGGTGGATCCCGTGACTAAAGAGTTTAGTAAGTTATTCACATACTGTTGAAGCTTCGAGCTATAGGTCCATAAGGTCCCCTCGGTAGCTCAATAGACTCAAGTTGAGAATCAGTTCTTAGTGTTGATTTGAAATGTTCAAATTGACAATAGGCAATTCGATTATATATGATATGATCGGTGTGATGTATGAGATACATTAAGTGGAGGATTAATGTAAATGAGATTTACATTAAGTACTATGAAATAGAAAAAAAAATTATTGTTTATATGTTTGATGAGATGAAATATTAAAATATAGGTTATAAATATAGTATAGTAAGTTGGTTATCATATATATTTATAATAGTATTAATTATTGGATAATTATATCTTTTTCTCTAATAATCAATTGAGTGGGAGGTTGTTTGTGATTTCATGGTAATCGTGAGATAAAAGAAAAAATGTTTTTCTAAATTTAGTAGTTGTTGTGATAGTTTCTTTTCTCCGAATTACTCACGAAAAGGCTGTCAAGTGGATTAGATTCACTAAATGATAGTTGAAGAGAGACTAAACGATCATGGAGTGACACTACACGATAGTTCACTAAGCTGGCCATTAGCTAAACGATCGCGGAGCTTTTGCTAAACGATCGCAGAGCATTTGTTAAACGATTGGGCATCGTCTAATACGATAGACTCTTGTTATCTCCCACATGCTCAATCGTTTACATGATTGTTCTTCCTCCGGTCTCTTCCTCTAACCTAGTCCACACAGAGCCCACACTTATGGATTCTCACACTGAGAATACCAAGGTAGCCATTGTGGTGGTGTCGTACTCAACTCAACAAAATACGAGGTTTTTGGAGGCCGTTCACTGTGTTCGTGATCTTGGAGATCATTGTGTTCGTGGTTGCTATGATCGTGTTGTGTTGCGGTCGTGGTGTACGAGCATTCGTGTGTTGCAGTCTTGGAGATTGTTAGAGTGTTCGTGATCGAGGGAGTTTGAAGATGAGTCTTCAAAGGTATGATGTTTTATTCTTTGATCTGATTGCATGACTTGTCAGTTTCCGTTTCTTGATTGTAATTGTGTATGTTCAAATACGAATGGAATTTGGAACGATCATTCCGCTGCTTATGGAAATCCTCATGTTCGATTTTCATCACCATTAAAATGAGGAAACAGATGAATCATACCCGACTTAAGCTTGAACGACACAATTGTGGGAGGGTAGATTATACATACTGACTGCTATGTCATATCTTGCTCAAGTGGCTTTCTTAATGTCCTTTCTCGTACTTCACCCATCTCTATTTCAGGCTGAAAATCCTCTAACTCTTCCTCTTCTTCTAATTGATCTCCTTTATGAATTTGATCAGTTTCTTGCTAACTTTCTCTTTGTCTTCTTTTCTCTTGTTTAAGTTGCTGCTCATCCACATTAATATCTACAAAACACTAAAGTCCAAGTCCTTCGGAAGAATGGGTCATATACGATAATAAACACACACACAAAAAATTGAATTCAAGAATTGGCCTAGTACTAAGATTCTTCGACAAGGGCACCAATTTGATAGCAAGTACTTGTCATCGCCTACAAACCCTTACTAGTCAAATAAATTTATAACTCCAATCTATGCTACCTACACTACAACATAGTATAAATGGAAAGACCAGGTCGTCTCTATAGGAAATTTTGAGATTGAATGTAAAAGCATAAATATAAAAACGTAATTAAAATTTGATAACTCGTTTGAATTAAAAGTCTTATTTAGGGATTTCGGAAATCATTCATCTGACTAGTTGCTCGTTGAAACTCTAAAGATTGTTTTCATGCTCAATTCTACTTTTGGCCTGTTAATCATGACAATAGATCAAAACTAACACCCTAAAAAACTAATCAACTTCTTAATTAGTCTTAATGTCAGAACAAAGAATTCTAACACTGCATTAAGCCTAGGTAATCTAGCCATGTTTTGATTACCAAATGGAAAGTTTTATATTACTAACAAGGGATTCTTGAACAAGTCATGAAATATAGCAATTCGATTATCATAAACAACCTAAAAATTACTCATAAGTATGCTCTAATTCGTGCTATAATTGAGAGTAACACATAAACATATTTCTCTCTAGCAAAGCAAAAAAGAAAAAAAGAAAAAAGCCATAGGTGATCAAGTCACAATAAATTTTAAGCCTGGATAGTAAAATCCATCCAGAAATTGGAATAACAAACTAATAAATGCAAGTTCTCACAACCAAATAAATGAATCCTAAGCTAAAAACACTTACATTAGCCACACATAACGTGTCAAGATGAAACTCCAATGTGAATAAATGAAAAATGAAAGAGTTTATAGTTGGAAAGAAGAAAATGCATAGAAAATAGAAGTAAAGGAATTCAAATCGAGTATAAAACTAACTTAATCGGCTAAAATCATATTTATCATCATGCGTTGGGCCACGACGCTAGGGTACAACATCACAATGCTCGGGATAGTTGCCCCAGTGCAAGCCTCGGGCATCGCGTTCTTCTGCGTGGTGCTCTAGCGTTTGCAAACCTTTCATGTCCGTCAGAGTTCGGAGCATCACGATGATCCCCAAAATTGGTGCATTTTGTCTTTGAGCATCGAGCGCAACACATGGCATAGTGTTGTTATGCCAACGCCAAGGGCAAAATAGTCATTTTCCTTCTATTTCTTTATGGTGATGCTCTGAAGCTTCATTTTGGTTCATTTTCTTCCTAATTTAGCTCCAATTATTGATTCTACCCCTTAGTTGCTCGAGACCTACAAAATAGCATAATAAACACATAAGATCCATGAACAAGACCAAATTAAGCTAGAGAAAATAACACTTTTATGATGCTATCAATATAAGACAAACACTGTATCATTAACCACTAACATTATATTAATGAATTTTTTCCATGCTCTATAATTTTTAGTAGTTAATTTCCCATAAGCTAATAAGAAAATAATTGAACTTGAAATATTTCCTAAAACAAAATAAAATCATTTATATTATAAATCTTGTATAACTCTTAAATTCAAATCCAATCACGTTTTAGCTAAAAAGTAATATCATTTATTTTGTCATGATACTTTAGTGATTTAGAGTAAAAGCCATCATAGGACAGCCAGTTGCTTTCACTAAATTGAGAAATTCTTAACTAAATATTACGCCAGAATAACTCATATTGCTATAAAATTTAGTTACCATTGTCTTGGTCAGAATTTCATTAACTACCTTAATGAATTCTTGTATGTGCAACCCATTAATTTAGAATTTATAATTTTTCCCCAACAAGCATGTCATAGGGAAGAACAATATATAGAATAAAAATTATAATCCTATCTTTTTCAAGAGTTAATCTTGATATCAACCCATGCAAACACCTTCCGTAGTGGAACACATCAAAGACGCCTCGAAACCAAGAATGAATGTCATGTTGTCAGCTAATGATGGAGACTATAGATATGTTGACACGCGTCCCTCTCCTGCTTACTACAAATACTTTCTCTAATTCACTTTGATATTGATCCATGCAAACATCATTCATAAGAGAACGCTCCTATAGCCGCCATGAGGCCAAACATGAATCACATGGTTTGAATTATCTGAGAATGTAGGAGAATCAGACATATTATATATATCATTTTCTCCTACTAAGTATTTTAAAACCTAGGATTTATTACTTAGGTAAATCCAACTAAAAAATTCATCTAAGTTTTGTTAAAATGCCCAAAATAACATTTATATTGGATGGTTACAGTTATGTTTAGTTTATTAAGAACTTTAATAAACTAATAACCTTATTGTATGCTTATAAAATATTGATTAAGTCACGTTCCATGTCGGTTCTCAGATAGGGGTCATCCCTTGGTATCAGCTTAAGTACCCCAGTCTAGACAGAACGTTCCTTAGTCAAAGGTCCATTATAGTCAATATTTTAGAAATTTAATCTTTTATTTTCTCATTCTAATCCTATTAAAAGAAAAATAAAAGATTTATTTTAAATCTATTAAAAGAAAAATAAAAGATTTATTTTAAATCTACTCTCATTAAAAAACAAAGTTGAAAATTAATTGAACAAGTTTTAAACCATTTAAAAGAAATTAATTAACCTTATTCTAATAGCCATAGGCTAGCATTAAATTGTATCATATGCATCTAATGATATTTTTAACTGAATATAACAATTATAAACTAATTAATAAAACTATATTCCATGCATATCAAATTTCATTAAAACATATAATATAACTCTTATACTAGTGTTAATAAAAACTATATAATAGACATGCTTTTAATCATACGTTAAAAAATATAATATAAAACTTATATTACAAATATGCATGCAGACCATATAATATAATCATGCATGTAGATACCTTAGAAATTAACTTAAAATTTAAATATAATATTTATATTTGATATGATGCATGATTATGCCTTTAGATTAATTCATATAACACTTAAATTAATATTGATGAAAATAATAAACATGCTATGATATAATATAATACTTATATTAAAACGATACATGACATGCTTTATTAATATCTAATCATATAAGATAACATTTTTATTAAGATCTGATGCATGAAAATGTTTAACCTAAAGTGGGATTTTAAACTGTATGACATACATTATGAAACATATAATTAACAATAATTTAATCATACATCAAATGCAAAATTAAATTAAACAGTAAAAACAGACCGAATTTCAACATCATAAATAACTTTTCCATGACGCACAAACAATGACAGACTGCAATAATAAAATTTTAATGAAGAAAAGATGACGAAAGGAAGAAATCTACACAGAAACCTCTCAGGTTTGCACTCTGAAATCAATCATTCCACCTCTGTTTCGGGCCTTTTTCATAAAAAACACTTCACCAGTAATGATATTACATATATAATTGATTGAAAATTTAAAATGTCTAAAACAACGGGCCATTTCATCGATCTCATCAATGCAAAGCTGTAATCTAAATGCCAAAATTCGAAAACATCTACTTTTGTAAACCCTACATATATTATGAACTAAAGAACCCACCTTCTTCTCCAATATGAAATAAAAACAAAAGCACGGCTTTGATACCAATTGAAGAAACGAGATGGTGAGATTTGGTGAATGACTAATTTGGAGAGGAAAAAGGCTAAAACTTTGAGAGAAAAAAAGATGAGTTTATCACATAATCTCATCAATTTCCACTAAGGCTAAGAGTTTTAGAAAATCATTAATACTCCCTTTTAAAGACTATTACATGCAAAACATGCAATTTTAGTTTGATGAGAATTTGATACTAAAAAATCTACTAACTCAATGTGGGATTTAGTAAGACATGTGTGTTTTCAAATGAAGACAATACTTAACCATGCAAGAGTTGACATTTCTCACTCACAAATGTTGGATCGTTTCACTAACTTTGTCAAAGTTTCACTCTCAAAGTCCAAAGTAAAAAAATTTGACTTTTTGACTTTCAAAAATCAAAAGTCAACAATTTGACTTCCATTGCATTTTTTACCTAGTCAACAATTTGACTTTTAATGCAATTTTGACCAATTCTATTTAATTTAAAAAATTAGTTCCTATAATCAATTTTTAAATTAAATTAATATTAATCGAATCATGTAGTGGAACCGATTGATCGCATGTGCTTTTAATTTAAGTTTCAAATTTACAAAAATATAAAGAGGGATAAAAATATAATTTTAACTAAGCACGTGAATAGAGGGAAGAGTTAATACATATCCTTGAAGACCGTCTTCGAAAAATCTCTTCTCTACATGAAATATCCCACGAATAGACACAGTTTTGTTTGTACGAACTCCCACAAACAGGATGATGAATACTACCATCGAGGGACATCCTATAGAACATTTCAAGAGACAAACAAGGACAACTACCCAATAACCTTAAAGAAATATAGGCAATACCATATCTCTAACAAAGTTTTTTAGATTACATTTTACTTATTTTGATATCTAAATGATATTTACTTTAAGTATTAGTGCTAAAGATTTTTCATCTTTGTTCTAAATGGTTTATTTGTAGGTTTGGGTTTAAGGGATTTCATGATATTGGTGCTAACTTTAAGTCATAAGTTTTTTTTTTCCTTTTCTTTTGTTCAGCTTTTAGTTGTAAATTTAATGGTCTTATTTAACTTTAACATGGCATACTTATTGAACCTACTTATATTTTCTTTATCTTAGGTACTTTGAGGTCAATTTACATGGATGGATTCTATCAACTATATTTAGAATAAATCTTGGAGCAAAGATAATTTTATTTTAACCAAGACTCTATAGAATATATTCGTTTTTCTAAGTTCATATGCGATTATATTTTCTCTCCAGCTATATAGAAAAATGATTTAGTTGATCATATAATTTAGGTTAAAAGACATTTTTTATCTTCAAACTTTCGTAAAAATAACAATTTAGTCCTTAAACATTAGTTGGTAATGATATAGTCCCTATATTTTCACATTTGTAACAATTTAGTCCTTAAACCTTAATGAGTAATAACTTAGTCCATGTACTTTACAATTTGTAACAATTTATAGTCTCTCCCATAAAAAATATTAGTATGATTTAATGAAATTTCTTACACATATAGATTGATAAATTGATTGGAAAGCAATTTTATTTATAAATTATAAAAACTAAGTTGTTATGTAATAAAAATTGATATTTAATTTTGATAAAATTTTTTATAATAAAGACTAAATAATTGTAATTTGTAAACTATAAAGATTAAATTATTATTTATTAAATTTTAAAGACTAAATAGTTATAAATTTGAAAACCTACAAATAAATCAAGTACTTTCATGAAAGTACAATGAGTTAAAATATATTTTAACCCTCTTTATTTTATTTTGCAGATATTTATCTTTAGGTACAACAACGTTCAATTAATCAATTTGTAAATACTTCTCATACATTTTTTTTTTTTAATAATTAGATCACTTCCATTAGTTTAACTAATGTACAAAAATATAAAGTAAATGATATGCATGTGGACCCATAAATATAGAAATAATAGAAAATTTATTTTGTCTTTTGCAATTATTGTTATCTTCGTCATTGACAACTCTAATCAATTATTCAAGAAAAAATAAAACAAATCAAATATTGTTTTTATATGAACCTATGCTAAATTATTATTAATTTTGTTTATTATAAGGACGTTTGTATTTAATATCTGTTTACTCCTTAAATTAAAAATTCTTTAAATTAAAAAACAAAGTGTTATATACAACGTGTGTATGTTTAATATATTAAGACTTTGTGAGACTATTTAGTTTAGTTTTTGATTGTTATAGTTTTTAAAATAATTTCTAGAAAATTATTTAAAATGAGAAAACGGTTGAAAATATTTACAAGATATAGCAAAAGTTTAGAGCTATCATTGATAGACACAGATAACATTGAGAGACACTGATAGAAGGCTATCAGTGTCTATCAACGTCTATTATTGATGGTTTTAAAATTCTGCTATATTTTGTAAATATTTTAGTCTATTTTTCTATATTTAAAAACAACCCATAATTGCTAGTAGTTGTGCTTTAGAAAAAAATTATGGTTAAAATAAGTAAAATATTGTTTGGTAAAGTTTAATTTGAAATTAGAAAAAACTAGTTACGATGTTTTGTAAATTAATAGTACATTTATATATAATTTAGTTATATGAACAAAAGTACATTATCATTTCAATTAAATATATTGATACTTAATTTGTAATTTATTATAATGTAATTATTTGAAAAATATATGATTTGAATTCCAATTAATTTTGTTTAATTAATTTTTATAAAATATATATTTATTAAAAATTAATTTGTCATAAAAAATTAAACCAATTAAAATTTGAAATAGATGTGAGAGAAAATAAATTAATAGAATGAAAATTTGAGATGGATAAAAAAAGATATCAAATTTTTAAGAAGCTAAAATCTAAAACTCGATCAAATAGCACGTTAGAGTAAATTTAAGAATGATTATGAATTGACTAGGAAATAAGATATTTTATCAAACAACGTAAGCAGTTAAAAGATTATCTCATAATCGCCTTTCAGGATTACAAAAATAATCTCAAACGAGACGTTAGCCCTTTTCAACCATTTGTCATCATGTGTTTGTTCAACCAAACTCGTTATTCAAATAAACTAGGTCCACATTGGTTAAGAGCAAGGATAAAAAGAAACAGAATGCAAAGTTTTTTTTTAAAAAAAATAAAAATTTCAAATAAAGCTATAATCAAATCTAAACATATCATAAAATATGTAATATAATAACCATAATGAGATAATACCAAATAAAGAAGATCTTGTCTATAATTAGGAATAAACTATTATTGTATTCAAGTGTCACTAAATCAAAATTTGCAAGAAATTATAAGATATTCCTCAAAGAAACAAAGAAACAGTCAGTTTGAAAATAATGTAGCTATGCCTGTAGTTTGAAAATAATTAACCTTCATGCACTCGTACAAGTAGATTAACTCCTGATTTAAAGTCAACACAAACATATTTCAACGGGTAATTAATCGATGTCAAAGTTGTCAAGGCATTCAATAAATTGAGCTTGATTGATGGTCAGATTATTGGACGTGCACATACGTTGGGTTGGATTATTGGGTTGAGGGTTGTTTTTTGGACCAATCCAAAAATTCAGGTTGATTGAAGATAAAAAAAAAAAATCTCAAATAATTTCTAGAAAATAACAACATATTTAAATGGGTTTTTTGGAAAAATTAAAGGCCCAATGACATTCTTGTAATTATGGGCAAAGTGGCATTTTTGTAATTATATCCATCTTGTTGATTAGAGCCAAAAATCGTGTGACTCTTGGGAGAGGCCTGCCGAACTGAACTGGAACAGAAAAGAAGGGAGCAGCCGCCAGTGAGTAGTGGAGCCATCTGGGTGTTGAAGCCCACGGAAGCCGCCTGGGGGAGCCACCGGTGAGGAAGTCGCCACAGCTGAAGAGAGGGGACCATTCGAGAGGCAGTAGCCGTCCTTGAAGAGCAGCAGCGACTGGAACTGCAGCCGGGTGTGCCTGTCGACGTTCGCATGGGTCTCTTCGATAGAGTACAGGCAAGGAGGCGGTGGTTCGGTCTGGGAAGCGCCCGCGTGGGCATGGGTTTCTGTCAGTGCCGTGGTGGCTGCGTCCGATAGCGGTTGTCGACGATATGAGAGATATGCGCGGGTCTGCACGTAGTTTTCTGGTCAAAGGCAGGTAGGACACTGTTTTGGGCTATTTTGTAGCAGGTTGTTCTCTCGGTATCAGTGGATACTGAAATTACAAATTGGTGAATTCGTTGATTATCTGTAATTTATAAATTTCTTTATTGCTCATAATAAAATTAATTCAATCTGGGTCTCAAAGTGGATATAGACCAAACTGGTCGAACCACTATAAATCTTGGTGTTCTTTACTACTTTTGATTTATTTCTGCTGACTGTTTGCGTTATGTTTGGCCATCTAAGTTAGGTTCAGAAACCCTCGCAAGTGATATCAGAGCTCCAGTTGATCCAAGGAGGGTGTGTAGTAGTGTGTGCTAGCATATTCTTTGTTCAGAATATTTTTTGTTGGAATTAATTTGACAGATGGCTTCGATGTCTACACGGTTCAAAGTTGTTAAATTTGATGGGAAAGGTGAATTCGGGTTATGGAGGAAAAAGATTAGGGCTATTCTGGTACAACAAAAGGTAGCCAAAATCTTAGACGAAAATAAACCTCCACCAACAAATACAAAAGCTGAAAAAAAGGGATATGGATGAGATGGCATATTCGACGATAATTCTGTATCTGTCAGATAGAGTGCTTAGGCTAGTAGATGAGACCACTACTACAACGTAGTTATGGAAGAAATTGGAAAGTCTTTATTTGACTAATTCCTTGCCAAATAAATTATATCTAAAGGAGAAATTCTTTGGATATAAGATGGACTAAAGTAAAGGCTTAGAAGAGAACCTAGATGAATTCCAAAAGATTATAGTTGATCTCAATAACATCGGTGAGAAGATGTCGAATGAAAATCAAGCAGTTATTCTTCTGAATTCTTTGCCAGAATCGTATCGAGAAGTTAAGGCAACTATTAAATATGGACGGGATTCATTGTCCATGGATATAGTGTTGGATGCCTTAAGAATGAGAAATCTCGAGATTAAAAAAGAACGCAAGGATGGAGAGTTACTCATGGCCAGAGGCATAAATGAGAAAAAGACCGGAAAAGGAAAAGAGTCGAGATCCAGGTCGAAATCAAAGGGGAAAACCAAAAACTGTTTCCTATTTCATAAAGGACACTTTAGAAAAAATTGCCCTTTGAATAAGTGCAAGGAAGCATCAAGTAGCAAGCATGCAGGGGATTCTAGTGCAACAAATGTTTCTAATGGGTATGATTCAACGGAGGTTTTGATGGTGTCTAGCAGGGATATTCAGAATGCTTGGATCATGGATTTAGGGTGCACGTTTCATCGGGATTTCTTGATTGACTTTTAGGAAAATGATGAGGGATCAGTTTTGCTTGGTGATAATGGTGCTTGTGATGTAAAAGGAATTGGGTCAGTTCGAATTGCAACACATGATGGTATGATTAGAATTCTTACAAATATAAGGTATGTTCCAGAACTCAAACGAAATCTAATTTCTCTGGGCGAATTAGATAGAACAGGTTATTCCTATAAATCTAAGAATGGAGTTCTGAAGGTTATCAAGGGTTCTTTGGTTAAGCTGAAGGGGACCTTGAGGAATGGTCTTTATGTGTTGGAAGGTACTGAAGTTTCAGGTAGTGCTGTTGTTGCGTCTGGGAAAGAAACAGATAAGTCTATGTTATGGCATAAGAGATTAGCTCATGTGAGTGAAAGAGGTCTTCAAGCTCTTTCATAAAAAGGTTTGCTTGGAGGAGTTAAAGACATTGAACTCCCATTTTGTGAACATTGCATAATGGAAAAGTCTACCAGAATGAAGTTTGGAAAATGGAAGCATTCTACCAAAGGAATTTTAGATTATATTCATTCAGATTTGTGAGGTCCTATAAAGGTTCCTTCTATGGGAGGTTCGAGATACTTTATATCGATCATTGATGATTTTTCAAGAAAGGTGTGGATGTATCCATTGAAACAAAAGGTGGAGCTTTTGGGAAATTTCTTGAATGGAAAAAGCAGGTTGAGAACCAGACAGGTAGGAATGTAAAGTATCTGAGGACAGAAAATTTTTTGAAATTTGTGAATCACAAATTTGATAAATTTTGCAAATCTGAAGGAATTACGAGGCATTTCACTACGTACACTCCATAGCATAATTGTTTAGCTGAGAGGTTCAATAGAACAATTATGGAGCGTACAAGATGTCTCTTGACAAATGCTTCATTACCCTTGAAATTTTTGGGGGAAACTGCTCGAACAGCCTGTTATCTTATTAATAGGAGTCTGTCTACCGCTTTAAGCCTAAAGACTCCTCAGGAGATATGGACAGGAAAAGCTCCAAGCTTGGATCATCTCAGAGTGTTTGGATTTTAGCTTATGCTCATGTTAAGGAAGGGAAGCTGAATAAGAGGGCACTGAAATGTATGTTTATTGGCTATCCTCAGGGTGTTAAAGGATATAAACTTTGGTGCTTGGAAGAGGGTAGAAATAAATGCATTATTAGCAGAGATGTGACCTTTAATGAAACAGAGATTCCATTTCGTGTCAAAGAGTAGTAGAAAAAGTAGACAGTTGATCAGGTTGAGGCAGAGGTTAGAATTGATTCTAAAGCATAACCATAAGTTAGTTCAGGTGATTCCAGTGATCAGTCATCCAGTTCTGATGGTAGACAGCCTCAACTGCAGAGGACTTTGATTGATGAGGGACTTTTGGTGAAGAATTCTCAAGTAGCAGTGACCTACATAGCTATCAGTTTACACGTGACATGCCTCAGCGGGTGAGGCAAGCTCCTACGAGGTATGGTTATGCTGATTTAGTTGCTTATGTTGTTACTTGTGCAGCTGACAATAATGAAATAGAGTCTCTTACTTTTCAGGAGGTTATTGTATCTGATTCGAAGGAAAAATGGAAGGATGCTATGGAAGCAGAATTGTTCTCGTTGCAGAAGAATCAGACATGGTCATTGGTTCCAAAGCCTCCTAATCAGAAACTCGTTCAGTCAAAGTAGATTTATAAAATCAAGCCAGGTACAGGAGGTGACAGCAAGCCTAGGTATAAGGCTAGACTGGTAGCCAAGGGCTACACTCAAAAGGAGGGAGTTGGCTTTCATGAGATTTTCTCTCCGGTGGTGATGCATTCATCCATTCGATTAATTTTATCCATTGCTGTTTACTTTGATATGCTTGTTGAACAGATGGACGTCACCATAGCTTTTCTTCTGGGACAATTGGAGGAAGTGATCTATATGGCTCAACTTAAGGGCTATGAGGTGAAAGGAAAGGAAGACATGGTTTGTCGTCTTCACAGGTCCATCTATGGATTGAAGCAATTGCTGAGACAATGGTATATCCGGTTTGACACCTTTATTCTGAAACAGGGGTTTCACAGGAGCTCATATGATGCCTACATGTACTGGAAACTATCTCAGAAAAGTACATATACTTATCTACTTCTTTATGTAGATGATATGATTCTGGTGTCTAAGGATTATTCTGAAATCTGTAACTCAAGAAATGATTGAGTGGTGAATTTGAGATGAAAGATTTAGGTGAACTGAAAAGGATCCTAGGCATGGATGTGAAAAGATATAGGGAAAAAGGTTTGTTAATCATTTTGTAGGAGTGTTATGTGCATAAACTGTTTGAGAAGTATAATATGTCTGGTTGTAAGACAGTTTCGACACCCTTAGCATCTCATTTTAGGCTTTCTTCGTTTCAGTATCCTGTTACTGAACAAGAAAGGTTAGAGATGACGAATATTCCCTATTGTAATGTTGTTAGAAGTATTATGTATTTAATGATTTATACTAGGCCTAACTTGGGATATACTATGAGTATGATAAGTAGGTTTATGTCAAATCCTGGAAAGAAGCATTGGAATGCAGTTAAATGGGTGCTTCGATATTTGAAAGGTAGTGTCAGTGTATCATTGTGTTTTAGCAGGGATTGTGATAAATCAACACTATTGGAAGGCTTCACATATGTAGATTATGCTGCAGACCTTGACAAAAGAAGGTCTCTATCAGGTCACATTTTTCGTTTGTTTGGTAATGTGGTTAGTTGGAAGGTTGCTCTACAGTCAGTTATTGCCTTGTCTACTACTGAGTCAAAGTATATTTCAGTGGGTGAAGCTGTGAAAGAGGCAGTGTAGTTGAAAAGGATAGTTGGTGAGTTGTTTTCGCAGGAGTTCATTTCTATCGTCCATTGTGATAGCTAGAGTGCTATTCATCTTGCGAAGAATCCATCTCATCACGAACGGTCTAAGCATATCAATGTCAAGTTTCATTTTATGAGAGAAGTTGTGTCCCAGAAAGATGTTGAACTGGTCAAGGTTCATATAGTTGAGAATTTGTCAGATATGTTAACGAAGGTTCTTCCAGCCCATAGGTTTAAATATCTATTAGATGGGCTAAATATTAAATCTGAATGATAGAAAGATTAGAGAATAAGCTTGGCACTTAAATATTCTTGTTATGAGGGAGATTTGTAGAAAATAACAAGGTGTTTAAGTGGGTTTTATTGGGTTTTTTGGAAAAATTAAAGGCCCAATGGGTAATTATGGGCAAAGTGGCATTTTTGTAATTATATCCATCTTGTTGATTAGGGCCAAAAATCGTGTGACTCTTGGGAGAGGGCTGCCATACTGAACTGGAACAGAAAAGAAGGGAGCAGCCTGGGTGTTAAAGTCCATGAAATCCGCTTGGGGGAGCTGCTAGTGAGAAAGTTACCGCAGCTGGAGAGAGGCGGCCGTTCGAGAGCCAGTAGCCATCTTTGAAGAGCAGCGCCAGCTGGAACGGCAGCCGGGTGTATTTGTCGGCGTTCGCGTTGGTCTCTCCGGCAGAGTGCAGAAAAGGCGGTGGCGGTTTGGTCTGGGAAGTTGTCGGCGTGGGCGTGGGTTGCCCCGTCAGTGCCGCGTTTCGGGCGGTCCAGTCTGGGAAAGTTCCGCGTGGTGGCTGTGTCCGGTAGCAGGTTTGTCGACGATGCGAGAGATACCGAGGGTCCTGCATGTGGTATGCTGGTCAAGAGGCGGGTAGCACACTTGTTTTGGGCTGTTTTGCTTGCAGGTTGTTTCTCAGTTTTCAGAAAGCGTACGTAATGCGGATCTCTGTCGGTATCAGTGGATACTGAAATTACAGATTGATGAATTTGTTGATTATCTTGTAATTTGTAAAGGTTAATTCAAGGTTGGTTTCCAAAGTGGATGTAGATCAAATTGGTCGAAATCCACATATAAATGACTTGTTCTTTACTCGAGCTTCTCGATTTATTTCTGCTCGATTGTTTGGTGTTCTGTTTGGACCATCTATGTTAGGGTTTGAACTCTCACATACCCAACCCTGCCTTTAAAATTTTGGTTAGAGTAGGTTGTTGTCGGATTAAACTTATTTCTATTTTTTATTAAATTTAAATAGCATTAAATTTATCTACAAACATGGCTAAATAATAAAATTCTCATCAAAATTAAGGTAAAAAATAATCTATCACAATTTTATTAATAAATTTTAAAATATTAAAATTTCATAAAATATTTTAGAATAAAATATATAAAAATTCATAAATTTATTAATTTCAAAGTCGTCGAACTTTAAACAAAGAGAAATATATATATATAATTCGAGTTTGATTGAATCATCTAGAATTTTTATTTGTCTGACCCAAACTAATCCAAAAAAAAAAAAAAGAAGTTAAACACAATTCAATCCAAGAAAAAAATTTATCCAACTCAATTCTTATGATTTCACTTAGGTAATTCGAGTTATTCGGATTGCCGAATTTTTTGAATATCTCTAACATTATGTTGAGGAATTGATTATGGTGATATAGTAAATTGGTCAAGTTCAATCAACTGCTTTTCTATTGTTACGATTCATCATCTGCATCGTGATATTTATAGAAAAGCCATAGAATATTCAGCAATAAACATAGTCTAACCTTTTTGCTTCTCAAAATAAACATGGCATCTGCTGTCGTTATGTATGTTAAATTCGTGTATAGCAACGTAAGTGTTATGGATAATTCTGGACTCACTAAACATTAAAAATAAAAGTAAAATACCTAATCCTACAAATGGACTCAAGTCTGGTAGAAAAAAAGTTTGGGAGACTTCCTAACAAATAGAGAGAAAAGGTAATTGGACAAAAACCCAGTTGACCAACCTCCGCCTCCGAAGCCACGGTCAAAGCCAAATAGGCCCCCACGACCATCTAGCCCACCTCGACTTTGGAGGCTGACGTCGAGACCAGCTAGGCCCTCGCGGCTATCTGGTCTTCCTCGACCAAGGAGGTTGAGGTCAAGTTTGACGAATCTCTCAAGAGTGGCCAATCTCGATCGACCCTCCGTTATAGAACATCCTTATTGGCCTAAGTCTAGTTCTCGAGTGTCCGATTTTCAAATAAGAAAAGGAAGTAGATATCCTAAAGGGATAAGGAAAACCCTAAACTCCATTACAAATAGAGCATGACAACCCTGCAAAAGGTAAGTTCATCTCCTCCCTAAAATTACTTGCTTTGACCTTTATGTTGAGATCTGATTTAAGCATCGGAGTCTTTGTGGCAAGCATAATATTAAAGTTTTTTTTTTTTTTTTTTATTATTATTATTGTTTTGCAAAAAATTTTACTCAAATTATAAATTTACTTTTGGCGACACATGAAAGTCAGGTGAGATCTTTTGGCTAGATTTTGCCATCAACAATCAGTATAAACAAATTAAGGCACCAATTTATGGCCTATTTTGATTGATTATAAAAAAAATATTTTTTTAAAAAATCAATTTTATTTTAAACACTATCAATAAAATCTAGTTAAAATACACATTAAATGCTATTTTTAGTTGTTGTCAGATACTCAATTTTTTTTCGAAATGACTTATTTTTCAAAATTAAACACTTAAAATATTAATCCAAATGCATCTTTAATCCGTCATGCTTATAAGGAATATAAAAAAATAAAATAAGAAACTCATTTACATTCAGTTCTAAATTAGCATATCGAGTATAGTTGGGCATCCAAATCTCGATCTCAAATGCATACAGTTGATTACAAAACAAAATATACAAATCTAAAGGGGTTTGGTCCTTTTGCTTCCTTCAATCCTTATAGCAATAGCCACTTGAAAAGCTTCTAATAACTCTGTTTTAAACCCGATTTCCCCGAACACTCTTAAATAAATACGTGTTAGTGCTTCTCCTAACAAGATTATCGGGTCTAAGATCCATTTTATGGAGCTATCATTAACACGTACTTTTTTTGATGTTAGAGATTCAAATCTTCTTATTTCGAAAAAAAAAAATCAATTGAACTCAAATAAAATCCGACCATTAAGTACCTCAAAAGCCAAAGAAAAACAGCAGCTGACGCAACTCAACCATTCCAACCTCAACTGTCATTTGGATTGTCCAAGATATATGGTTACATCAGATGATAGGGCTATATATTAGAATCTTATGTTGACCGTTAATTACCCTTCTCAATAGCTTGAAAAACTGAAATTACAATTTTATCCTATGCTTTGATTAATAATAGCTTTGATCTTACCATAAAGTTAAAAGGCAAACTATAACTATTCGAAGAAATTAATTTAGTTCAAGAAAAATATAAGGTTTCTTTATTTCTTTCTTTTTTTTCGTTTTTTTTTTTTTTAAAATTCAGCCATTACGATCCACCTTTAGGAATTAGGACAGTAGTAAGTTGCTTATATATCCGGTTAATGATCGAGTTAAACTACAAATTTGATCCTTCTAGTTTAAACTATTTATGAAGTTTGTACCAAACTTTAGATAAATTATTTATTTATGAGAATTTATCAAATCATAAGAATGAAATTATAAGATTTAAAGTCACGCTTTTAAATTATATGGTAAAAATTTGAATGAGAAACAAAAGATACAAGTACATTTGAAAACTATATCAAATTTTCGTATGAATAGAGAAAGTTGCCACAAATTATAAATTAAGTCGAAATAAAACACCGATCCGAACATAACTGAGTGAATTAGGACACTATATTTAAGTTTTAAATATTGATGGTTCAATCCTCTATGATATCCATCCATATAAAACATATTATCATTCATGAGTCATCACTACAAAGAAATTGGAATTCCATGACATTTTAAAAATTATCCCAACTAATTTTTATGATAATTATTTTCAGTCATTCTATCACACATCAAGGTTAGAATATCAATGTCATGTTCAAAAACAGTCATAATTAACTATTTAGTGTTATTATCAACAATAGATCATTATCGACAATTATAAACTGTCATAGAGGATAAATGTTGTATAAAATATATTATTGACACTTTCTGCAATTTCGCATAAATGTTGTATGTGAAATTTTATTGTCAAGAATATCTTGATATGACAATATTTCATCTATTTAATGTCATAAAAGTGTATATTATGACACTTTTACATTGTCAATTAAATTATTTCATGATAGTTTGTCAATAAATAATGTTGATTATAGTGATATAAAGTTATTTTTTTAACCTATCATTGCACAAAATTTTCATCTTCTACTGATTTTATTTCGACAAAAAATAGATACAAACATACATAAAAAATTTCATATATAATCATAAAGTTGATAACATTTTTATAAAGAAACTAAATAGAAGAAAACTATCGGATGTCTCCGAGTGGACAAATACAAAGAAACTAATAACCAAACTTAATAAACTTACATAAGGATGACCCTTGATTTTATTTACTTTGCAGATATACAAACCACATAGCTTATAGAAATACAAGATACATAATCAAGCCCAGATAGATGACTTCAAAGTGAAATACAACTTGACACAACAATAAATAAGTCACTTCAGAATGAGAGATTGATGAAGACTTGGTTTGGGACACTAAATACTTATTTAAGGTGAGATTCAATGTCCTTAGTGATGCCATTCATGAGATCAATATATTTATAAGGATAAGGAGAGCCATCATCAAGTTTCTCATACTCTATGGTCAGAACTGCCAAGCAATGGTTAGGACCCTTGGGCACAACTTGATATGCTGGCTTAAAGCTTTTGTAATGGTTGAACACATCTCCTTCCAATCCAATCAAGATTATCAAAAATTTATCATCATGAAATTCGACCTGCTCTTTGAAAAGCTCAGCCTTACCATCTTGCAAATCAAATACAAGAACAAAAGAGCTTGATTAGGGTTATTATTAATGAAAATAACGAAAAGAAAACAAGTGATTGACATCCCGTTTGGTAACACATTGATTTTTTTTCCCGAAAATTTTCTATTTCATCCTCATTTCTTACAATGACTTCCATCTCTCTTTAGTACAATGGTTATATTCTTAGCCAAATTCCTAAAACAAAAACAAGTTTTTGAAAACGACTTTTTTAGTTCTTAAAATTTGGCTTGGTTTTTTAAACCATTGGTGAAAAGTAGATAACAAATGAAGAAATTTGGAGGTGGAGTGTCTATAAACTTAATTTTTAAAAACAAAAACAAAAACAAAAAACAAAATGGTTACCAAATAAGGTTTTAGTCCAAATTTCTTCCTTCATTATCTATCTTTTATCGGTGGCTTAAAAAATAAAGTCAAATTTATAAACTAAAAGAAGTAGCTTTTATAATTTTGTTCTTATTTTTAGCTAAGAATTCAACCATTATACATAAAAAAATATACAAATCATTGTAAGAAATGGAGAGAAGATAAAAGATAGACTTAATTTTCAAACACAAAAAATAAAAGCAAAATGATTACGAAACGAGGTTTGAAGGATGAGTTGTTTATGCATACCAATAGTGTAATACCAAGTCTTGATAGAGCCATGGTCATGGTCGTCCCATTCAGCATCATGAATTTCAACTTGCTGAATGAATTTTGGGGTTATGTTGGGCACATGAAAGCATTGATCTTTGAATATTTTGTAAAATTTCTCAGCAGGTGCTTTGATCTCTAATTCACTCACAAGCTTTCCCACTAGAGACATGGTTTCAACTCTCTTCTCTAGATAGAAAATGCTCACACACAATAAAGCTCAATTCCTCATCCTTTTTATATACAAAGTTCTAGTGATAACTTGTACTATTGGATTTAATTATTATTTTTTCATTATCATTATTGGTGATAGAGGAATAGGCCACATGGTAACATTATTTTCTTTCTATATATTAGAACCTTTAATTTATTAAATACAAAATTATTTGAAATGGTAAAACTGCTAAAAATATTTACAAAATATAGTAAATTTCGAAATTATGAATGATAGACGTTGATAGATACTGACTTCTATCAGTGTTTAACAATATCACTGATAGATATTGATAGAAATCTATCAGTGTCTATCAGTATCTATCAATATCTATTATTGATAGTTCTAAAATTTTGCTATGTTTTGTAAATGTTTTCATTCATATTTCTATATTTAAAAACAACGTGTATTAAATTTTATATAATTAAATTAATAGAAATAAATTACATTAAGAAGCGAGTATAAATGCTCCCACTAGCTGAGAATGTTGCAAGAACTTGGCTAAAGTAAAGTGAGAGACTAAATTAAATTATTTGGTAAATTTAAGAGACTAAAAAGAACTAAATGTTTCCATCTCAAACTTTTTTCAAGATAGAAAAATCATTTTTCCCAAAGTACTATTAATTTTTTTAGTAAATACTAAATTTTAATAATAACTTACAATCATTTAAAAAATAACTAATTGATGAAGTTACAATTTACCTACATAGAATCTTTAATATAAAATAGCAAATCATACACTCTTCACAAAGTACTTTGTTGAAAGAAATTAAAGAGGATTTAGATTATACATTTCTTATAAAATATTTGGGACAAAGTTGGGAATATTTTCAGATTCAATAATAAGAAAATGTTAGTTTCTGTCCACAATTTGTTCTAGATTTAGAATAAAATTTTAAGATAGACTTAGTTGACGTTGATTTGAGAGAGAATTTTGATTATACTCAAATTAAATTTATTTCAAAGGGAATCAAATTTGAAATTTATTTAACTTTTCTTTTCACTTAAATTTGACTAATTTGTGGTTTATATTTTGAATCAAATTTTTAAATTTGATGAATAATTCAAATTCGTAAGTTTGTTTAAAATAGTATTTTTCAATTTTTTTTAATATTTACTATTTTTTGTGGAATGAAGTTATGGAAAATATTTTAACGGAAGTAAGAGATCAGAAGATGAAGGGTCCGTTTGGATTGATTGACTTAAGAAAAAAAATGTATTTTTCTAAAAAAACTCATCTTTATATGAACACTTTTGATAAAAATTGATTAATATACAATTAAAAAGATATTTTGAATGGTTGTCAAACAATCCAATTTCTTCTAAAATGTCTTACTTTTTAAATGAAACATTTCAAAATATAATCTAAACACACACGAAGAGAACTAAAAGTTAATAATAGACATTGTATAGTGATCTATAAATCAAACAAGAAATTGGATATTTTAGGCTCCATTTGGTAATCATTTTGTTTTTGTTTTTGCTTTTGATTTTGAAAATCAAGCCTATGAACATTACTTCAACATCAAAATTTCTTCCTTTGTTATCTATTTTTCATCAATAGTTTAAAAAACGAAGGCAATTTTTTAAAACTAAGGCCCCATTTGGTAACCATTTTTTTTTATTGTTTTTTAAAATTAAACATATGGAAACTACTTTCACCTCCAAATTTCTTTGATTATCTACTTTTAACCAATGGTTTAAAAAACCAAACCACATTTTGATAACTAAAAAAAGTAGCTTTAAAAAATTTGTTTTTGTTTTTGAAATTTGGCTATGAATTTAACTATTGTAATTAAAAAAAGATGCAAATCATGATAAGAAATGTAGATGACACTACAAGAATTTTGGATTTTTCTGACGAATCTTTTTCCTACGGAGAAAAAAACGTCGGACTTTCCTACTTTTCCCGATAGAATTACTACGTCGGGATAAAATCATTCCCGACAGGCATCTGATAGGGCCAGTAGAAGTCAGCTCTCTCAATGGTGTTTTGGACCATCGTTGGGCGTGCCTACTAACCCCGATGGTCTTCTAGAACTTTAGATCAGGTTCAATTGTAAAAAATATTCGAGAGTTTTTTTTTTATTAAAGTTATCTCGACAGTTGTCCAAATGACCGTTGGGCGTTCCTACTTTGCCCGACGATTTACTTCATCGTCGGGCTAGGTTCAATTGTAAACAAATTGAAAAAATTTATATTAGAGTTTTCCCGATGGTTCTCAAAAATACCATCAAGCGTACCTACTTCACCCAATGGTCTATTTGACCCTCAGGCGAGGTTCAATTTAAAAAAATTGGAGTTTTCCCGAGGTTCAATTAGAGTTCTCTCGAGGGTTGTCCAAACAACTGTCGGGAGTAGCTACTTCGCCCGACGATTTTCTTTATCGTCGAGCGATGTTCAATTTAAAAAAATTGGAGAGACTTTTATTAGATTTTTTTCGACAGTTGCCCAAGCGACCATCGGGAATACCTACTTCGCCAGACAGTTTGCTTGACGGTCAGGAGAACTTCGATGGGAAAAAAGATTTGAATTATTTTTATTAGATTTCTCTCGACAGTGGTCCAAAACAATCATTGGGCGTACCTACTTAGGCCAAGGATTACTTGCACCGTCGGGAGAAGTTCGAAGGTAAGAAGATTCGAGAAGTTTTAATTAGAGTTATCCTAATGGTTGTCCAATTGACCACCGGGATAACTGACTTAGCCTGATGGTTTTGAATCCATTGGGAGAAGTTCAATTAAGACCCTCGAACTTCCCCTCATTTTTCTCGCCATCACTTTCTTTCTTTCTCTCGAATGCTTGTTCTCTCTCCTCCCCTCACACTGTTGACTGTCGGCGTTCGTCGCTGTTTGTACAGTGAGTTCGCCATTCATCATTTGTTGTTGTTCGTCGTCGTTCACCCCAGTTATCTCTCTTTTCTTTCTTTCTTTCCCACTCCTTTGGATATTTGGATGTTCCCTCACCATTTTCTGTTTTTATATGCTTTACTCAAATTGTGACGGTTAATTTTGATACGAGAACCCTAGTGAGATTGTTGTAGGTTGTAGATTACCTGAAAATTTCTAAAAGAAAAAAGAAGAATGATACACGTTTAGGAATTAGCTATCTAAATCCCAAATGTTAAAAAGAATGTGACTTTATTTAAAATTTAGATTGAGTGTAAAAAAAGAAAGAAATGTTTAAAGATTTAGGTACTTTAAACGAGTTTTTTGAAGACATCATAATATCTGAATGATTTCAAATTACTTAAAAAAAAAACCAAAAAAGAAAGAAAAAAAGGCAACATAAGTTAACTATATTGATAACATATCATAATCGATTGGATTAATTGTTATATAGTATAATCTATTGCCATAGATTGATGTTAATTTGTGATATCAATATATTAATAATAGACTTTATTCATACAATGTATTAAAGGTAGAAGTTTGGGATGAAAGAATAATATTTGATACCCAATAATAATGAGAAAAGAGACAATGAGGGTTTTGATGAGAGAGATCCAAATTCATATCTAAAAGAGTTCGAAAATTTTGTAAGTACATGAAGAGAACGGGTGTGGGTGTGGTGTCATTGTCATTATAGATTGGCAAAGCATGTGGATAATTCATTATCATCATCATCACTTTTGAGCATTCAATTCAATTGGGGATTTTTCTTTCCCAACGATACCATTATGACTCACCGAGTAATAACCCCCTTCCAGTTCTTCATCTACCTTATGTTTTGTTGTCGTCATCATCACCACTTGGTCCTCTATAGTCATGAATTTTCGGATTCTTTTGCTATGTATTTAGTTCAATGAGTTGGAACAACTTAGATCTTATAGTTCTAAATTGATTTCATATTTAAACATTTATGCATTTGAATATAACGAACGAAATTATAAAATCCTTTATAAAGGATGACATTTTTGTTTTGAAAAATTATGGTCGTGGTTGATGCTCGAATTTAGTTGAGAAGACTAACCTAATTCGAAGATTTGATTGAAGTGAATGACATTATGATGTATTCAAAATAAATAAACTATACGATAATTTATCAATTTTAAATAAAATAAATAAATCTATGTTAGAAAATTTTATGTGGATAAAACATAACATTCTAATTATATATATATAATACTCTCCTATTTTAAAAAATTGAAAATTTTTTTGGTTTTGTTTGTAGTACTTTCATGCTATTTGCATCTTGCCCTTCATGGAAATCATATAGGTTAGAAATTAATACTTATAAATTAACTAATTGTGTAAATCATATAGGTTCAACTTAGCACAAATATCATTAAGAATGGATAAGAAGTGGATTACAATTAGAAACAAGTTATTAGCCGAGTATGTAGAAGGAGTTTATCGATTCCTTGAAGTTGCAAAACTTCATTTTAATAACTCGGAAAAAACAAGATGTCCATGAAGAAAGTGTATGAATGAAATGTGGGATCCAATAGAAGGAGTTGAACAACATCTATTCCTTAATGGAATTTCTCCATCGTATCATCAATGGGTATATTATGGAGATCTACTCGACTTGTCTAAGGGATACAAATTCAGACATATCAATCGACAGATGATGATGGAATAAGTATGACAGAGATGAATGTTATAGATGATAAAAATGAAATTTTGAATATTATAAATGATCTATAATGTCCAATTGCTGGTGTGAATGAAGAAGATAACGAGAATGAGATGCACACCAATGTCCAAGAAAGAGATAACAATTAAAGCTTATTTGAAAACTTAATAAATGAAGCACGTAACCAGTTGTACCTTGGTTGTACAAAATTCTATTCATTGTTGTTCTTGGTCAAGTTGATGCATATTAAGGTACGGTTGGACTAACAAGTCATTTGATTTGTTACTTGAATTGTTAAAAGAAGAATTTCCTGTTGGAACATCTATACCTAGTACATTTTATGAAGCTAAAAGAAAATTACATGACTTAGGACTAGGTTATGAGTCTATTCATGCTTGCAAATACGATTGGATCCTATATTGGAATGAATTTGTTTATTTGCAACAGTGTCTAGTATGTGATGAGTCTTGATACAAAGTTGAAGATGGAAAAAGTAAAAAGACCAATAGAGTACACATGGATTTAGGGTATATATCAATTAATACGTCTCGTCATTGGTTTGTTAATGAGCCTTTTGTATTTGCCAGTCAAGCTAAAAAAATGTTTTACCTCGACGATCTCAAATATGGTAATAATTGGAAAGTGGTGCAAGTAGTATAAAACAAACGTGTGTGGGACATGTCAGAAGTAGAAGAACATGAGAATGAGGAACCTGAGTTATTAGAAGTTGTGAATAGTATTCCTTGTACAATCGACGAATCAATGAATTATATCAATTTATGTAGAGTTGATGTTGATCCTATAGTCGTAGAAGAACAGATAATTCAACGAGTTGATGATGACTTCATAAATGATGAGGAAGAAGATGTACTTATCTTCTAATAGGAGTTTAAGTAGTCTCAATGAACATCTTTATGATATGAAATAATCATGTAAATATTTATCTTCTTTTTCATTTCACAACTTACATATTGTTATATCACATATATATTTTTGTTTGCATGGGAACAATGGTAGGTCACACTAATAAGGAGACATTAATGGATTATTTAGAGTCCAAGCATATCAGTGCATCATCCTCTGTGGGAGATAATTCAGGTTATTTTAGATACACATTTCATTTTTATATAAAAAAATGTATAATTTGTATTTAAAATAATGTTTAATTAAACTAACAGATACCCTTATTCTTCAAAGGCCAGTTGTATGACTGATATGATGGGGTGCGGATACTCTCGAAATATTGTTTTGGATAAATATGTCCAAACATTTGGAAGAATTCCCATCGAGATCGATCCGGTATGGGAGAAACCAATTTGTAATAATTCAACAAAGTTCAACAATGCCATTGGTATCAACGTTTGGGAATCCTTTTCTGTTCGTTATGGGACATGGGGAGGAGGTATCAATAGAAACTAGATAGCTAGTTAGAAGTTGATTAATGGTAAGATGATTATTTGATATTTTACAATTTATATACATGTGTCTGCATGGATATATATATTTTTTTCTTTTTAATTCATAACCAGTTTGTGTTTGACTTGTCCAACCAACTCATCAATGATTTCATTGATGAACAAATAAAAAATTCGTTCAAAGAGTACATGGGGGTAACTACACAAACACTATAAAAAATATGCATGTCTTGAAGAGACATGAGCACACCCACCTAATCAACTTAAAGATGCCATCGAAGATTGGCACTTTTTATGCACTAAGTTTGAATCCACCGAATGGAAAGTAAGAAATTTTGTGTTTATTTTTTGTTTACTTACATTTCAATTACTGATTTCCTCTTAATTTCTCATTTTCTTAGAAAGTGGTAGAGACTAATCAAAAGAATCGGTCAGCTCTAATGTACACCCATACAGTTGGTTCTAAGACTTTGATATGCATGCGAGAATCCACAGTAGAAATAAAAGTATCTATAATTGGTTTCTAAGGAATAATTATTAATATCTTCTATGTGATTGTTTTACAGAAAGGACCCGACGGTCAAACAATGGACCTAGTAGACTTATTTAAGTATACACACTCTAAGAGTGACAACACGTTTGTTAATCATGCCGTTAATGGTGCATATGTAAGTTTTTATTCCACACATAACTTTATTTGTATACAATTTTCATACAATTATTAATCCTAATTATTGATGTAGAGTCCAATGGTCGATCTGAGAAAGCCTCCACCTAGGAAGGGTGTGAACCAATATCGGAAGAAGAAATATACGAGCAACATTGGGCACATGAGTGGGTCTTGGTAGGACATCGAAGTGTAAGAAATCAAGAAAAAATAAATCATCATCCAGTGTATCCTCCTCGAAAGTTATAGAAGCGCAACAACAAGACATAAAATCTTTAAAGGTTAGATTAGCTATATTGGACAAAATGAAAGAAAGAATACAAACTAAGACGGATGAATAGAAACTATGATCTTACAGCTCATGAGAGATAAATCGAACTAGGTATGAGCTCTTCAACTTTCGTAGTAAACTAATTAGAAGATTGTGTATGTTGTTATCCTACAATTATGGTAACAACATAAACGTATAGTTATGTAAAGTATAATTAATGTTCTGAAGTTGAGTTTGTGGTTAAAATAACTGGAGTTGGGAGGGGGGAAGAAATTGAATAAAGTTCATTTGAATTTGTTCATGTCCTTATGTTGGTATGTTGGGTTTAAAATTACTATAGGGGTAAGTGTATTTATGTTTAAGTTTAAGTTGGGTTTGAAGTTATATATTGGGTTTGAGATCTAAATATGTGGATATGAGTAGGTTTTTTTTCAATTCTTAATGTTTTCAGTTCTATATTGAGATTGAGAATAATTTTGATATAGGTATCTGTTATTTTGAGTTTGTAGTTGGGGGTGGGGGGAGGATTGAGTAAACTTCATTTGAATTTGTTCATATTCTTATGTTGGGTTTAAAATTGGTAAAGGGAAAATGTACAATTATGTTCAAGTTTAAGTTGAGTTTTAAGTTCTACATTGAGATTGAGAATTGTTACTATGTAATGTTATTTTAGAGTTAAGGATTTGTGGATGTTATCTTATATTTACTATTGTATTAATTTTGGCAATTTTTATATAATGTTTTCTAGATATTATTTACTATTGTAGAGATCTATTTAATTTTGGCAATTTTAATTTTAGTTTATTTAATATTTGTAAGATTCAAACAGGCCTGACATTTGTAAAAAGAAAAAAAAAAAGATATAAAATTTAGTAAATAAAGAAAAAAGATATTTCAATGCTTAAATATGTAATCCCGACATTACATGGGGTCTGGAAAAGTGTAATTTCATGTGATTTTTTTTTATCTTTTTCCGACGCTAAAATTGATTACCGTCGGCATAAGTAATGAAATCTCGACGGTAAAAGGGTCGGGAAAAGTGCAAATGCAAGATAAAATTGTTCTCACGATAACTTGTGTCGATGGTAGTATCATAGAGGAAGCGTCGAGCTAATTAACCATATCCCGACACCCAAGATAACTGTTGGCATATGCTAACTTCACTCAATGGTACTAATTTATTCTTACCATCAAGAGAAATGACTTACCCCAACGATTTCATTTAGGGTTGGTAGAAAGCCCCATCATTGATTTGTTGAGATATCTTTTTTTCCTACGACAAGGTTTTTTTAGGTCGGATCTCGCATGTTATTACACCCATCGCCAGAAATATCTTTTTTTATGCTAAGTTGACAGATTGTCGGCTTGGAAAACAATTTAGTGTATGAGGAATTCTCAACACATGGAGCTCAACCGTCAGGAGAAGTAGGATACCTGAGGTCGTTGATGGGGTGTTGGAAAAGGTTGTTACCATGAGCACTATGTTTCCGTGAAGATCTCTCGACGACGTTAAATAATGGCATTGGAAAAGATGGGTTAGCCTGACGCTTTAGAGAGAGTGTTGGGATATATAGGTTCTCTCAATGCTTGTATACCAGTGTAAGGGAGAACTTTTAAAACATTGGTAATTTTTTTCCCAAGCCCTCAAATTTCGCCCACTCACATCTTATCCTTCCCTCCTTTTCCCACATCATTCTCCCTCTCCCTCCTTAGGTTAATAAGATAACATTTATTCAACAAAGATAAAAAGAAAAATGGACGTAATGTGACATAATTGCAAATTGAAGCCATATTATTCTTGGTATCCACGTGACCAAATGAATAAACTTCATTGACTCAAATGCCATAGATTATATAAAGTGTCAATTCAAAGCAACTGAGAGATAAAGAGTTAAGAAAACATAAAACAATTGAATAAAGAATGTTAGAAAAAATAGTACAATAGTGTTCCATAAGTCAGAACCACACACTAAAGGGCTATTTGGGATGGTTTCAACCTTTCTCAAGTTGAGTCCTCACTGTACACATGTCTCACGTTGAAGAAGGACCAAATAACTAATCTCTTTCTCTTCAAAGGAACCTTTGTTCTTGAAGAGTTTCAGGATGAGTTTTGTGGGTTTCCTCCCCAGGGGGTTGGGATTGATTATTCTTGGAGACTCCTACATATTTTATTGGCCAAGGTGGTTGGTGGAGGCTAAAGTCCATGCCCTTAACGACCCTAGTCAAATTTGGAGTTGAAAAATTGCTGGGGAAAGCAAAACTAACAAGGGTTGAATGACTAGAACGCATGTTGACTTGGTCTAGGGCATGATATGGCACATAGAGCAGACAACATTTCCTTCCAAATTGCCAAAATCAACTATGAAAGTGGTTCAAATTATCCTAAACTAACTTAAAGTGGTTGAGGGACATGTGTTTACTGATAACTTGTAGAAATACAAGTTATTGTAATCTTTTACTTAGAATAATGAGGATTGGAATGTAGAATATGTGTCTGTCAATCTTACTAAGAATTCATTCTTGAAATGATGCTTGCACTAAAGTACACTAAGACTGGCAATTGACCACATTTCATGAGTTTTATTGTGCCAAAGTGTTTATTTTGAAGTTGACCACAGGATCTATCGCATGCACTTATCTTCCACCCGATGAACAAATAGTTGGTCACATGTCTCAGGATCTCTGAGCTTGTGCCAGTGGATCTTCTGTCAAATTCTCATAATGTTGACCATGATAGCAATGCTGACATCCTCACCTACGCGTAATAGATGAAGACCAATCAATGCGGGAATCCTAAAAATTGTCAACGAAAGCTCTATAAATAGAGCTTTGACACCCACGAAGAAAATGAGGGGGGAGAGAATTAGAGATTTTTATGAGAGCTTCCATACCCAAACTTTAACCCGATTTCTCATTGGAGCTTTGTTGGAGTAAGAGTCTGAGAGGGCCTTTTCCTCTTCACATGATCATCTTATTACCAGGAACATTGACACTCATTTGTTGGAAGCAAGAAATTGCTGACAACTGCCCTTATCCCTTTACTTCTCTACTTTATTGTATTATGTTTTGTTTTAAGAGATGAATTATTTTGTAAACAAAAACTCCATTTCTATCTATATATTACCATGTTTATTTCCATCATCTTATTTATCTCTATTTTCACTTTTTCTTTCATCATGAATAGCTAATCTTCACGGGTTAAGGAGGAACATTAATGATATAAACTAAGTTGAACCATTAAGGGTTGAACATGTTTGCTTAATGTATGAGTGTTTAAATGCTTGGCTATGTCATTCATTCAGTCAAGTAGTTATGACTAACTATATCATAGGGTGAGTAGTTGTGGATCTCATTAAGCAAAGTAAGAAGTGATTCCAGGGATAGAAATAACCTTACGGTCAAAACAACATCATTCACACGTCATAGAAATATAATAAGTATGGCTAGCCACTGAGAGGTTTGCAATGGGTGGATGTTGCTGTTATTGTTGACAATCAACTAGTGGACACAATTTGGATCTTAAGCACTCTAATTCCGATAATTTTAGAAAAGAAACATGCATGTTCAAAATATAAAAGTAGGGTTTCAGAATTATACCTTTGTTGAAATCTTTAATCACTAAATCTAACTCAAATTACTTCAGTAATACCTTGTAGACCACCACTTGATCTAACAATAATCAGTAAGTCGACTCTTCACAGGTTGTTCATAATAACGATTGAGTCAAAAGCTGTTTTCCATCAAAATTACATCTTGCTCATTAAGTCTCACTGATTCTCTAATGAATAATTGGTTTGTAATCCAGTCACCAACCGAGTCCCTTTCGAGCCAATGAGAGCGTGAGGTCCCTTGTTCAAGACCCAAAGTCAATACTTAAGGGAACAACCTCTCTACTATGCCTAAAAGTAGGTAGGAGTGAATTCCTTCTTGCACTCTATGTCCCCGACTATCTACCTGTTTTTACATATAAAATGGGTAGCTTATTGAACTAGCACTATTAGGCCAAACCCCACCCATGCAAATCATTGAGGATAAATTGTTCTGCTGATATGCGTTAATTGTCATGTGTTGATGGTCATGCAGCGATCATGCGTTAATATGAAGAATATGCATTATGTGTTAATCGTGTATGCGATGACCATACGTTCCTGTCACAAGTTTTCTTACTCACGCGCCAAGTATAACAAGATCACAAATTTCTCGAGATGATCCAAGGTCGAATATGGGGACTTGCAACTAAAAGAAGATTGTAAAGTAATGTGTTTGAGGTAGAGAATAAAAATAAAAAGAATGAAGCTGATTAACTATTCGCTACTCCTACTCGTAGCTAAATAGACTGAATAATTGAAGTTTGACTATGAGAATCGATAGAGATACGATAACTATTAACGCTAATGAGATGCATGGAGAAATAGAGTTGTGGAGGAGGTATGACCAATTCCTTAAGATTGGTCGCAAGGGTAGTCCTAGCTCGCCACACTAACGCATTGCACACCTCTCGGTGGTCAGCAACATGCTTTATATCTCTATAACGCATGGTTGCATTGAGCGTAAGGTTATTCCTATCTCTAATAACACTGCTTACTTTGCTTAGTGAGATTCACTACTTACCCTCTTGGACAGTTGGTTATAGCTACTCCGCTTATAGACAAGCATTGTGATGGCCTCACGCTAAGCAAATAGGATCGATTCACCATGATGGAGTATGCGATAACTTTTACAATATGCATTTAACTCATTACGGTGGAAGAAAAAATGATAAAGTAGATGAAGATGATGTTGAATGCGTTAAAGAGATGCATTGATTACAAAATGTATTAATGTCTTAAGCCAAAATGTAATACAATATAGAGGTGAGAAGAGATGCAGAAGGCTAGACGTAGGCAATCTCTTGCTTCCATCAGATGTGTGTCAAGGCTGCCAATGGTACAATGGATGGGTGGTGAAGTAGTCTCTCTCGAGCTCTATCTCTAGCGAAGCTCCGATTGTCAATCCGGGGAAGTTGTGGAAATGAAGTACTCTCAAAGAATTTATGTTATTGCTCTCGTCTATGATCACAGAATCTGCCCAAGGTAGAGTCTCGGATGCTTGAATTTGGACTCCAAGGCTCTATTTATAGAGCTCAAATGCTGACAGCTTTGGTAATCCCACTCTAAATCACTGTCATTCCTATCGTGGAAGATGAAATGTCATCATGATCTTATCTCTTTGATACTTCTAAGGTATATGTTCATGATTGTTTCTTCTGAAGTATCAAAGCATTCCACCCATTTTGCAATCATCCTCCTATCATGGTTATCACTGTAGTTGCGACATTTCATGAGATCAACTTGTCTTCATTAAGATTAATGAATGCGATCAACTTTGCAATGGATATAGGGTTAGCGTGGATTTTCAATGCTGATCAATGCAAGCTCATTTTTCCACATGAATTCTTAGCAAAGTTAACACATATTTTGCTCATCGATTCTCATAATTCTAAATAAAAGGCTACAATAGCTTGTATTTCTACAAGCTATCACACCCTCAAATTTAGAATCCAGTTGCAAGCTTCTTCAATACGAAATCTAAAGATGCAGGTGGGGCAAATTTCCAATGATCTGAAAATCACGCAACCGGTCACCCTACCTAGCAACATTGAAGCTCCGAAAGGAAATTACTAGGAGTAGTGTCAAGTGGCCTACTGAGACATAGGAAACTAGATCAGTGAACATGATGAAACCACTGACTTCAAGTGATCAAATAATTAAGCCTCCCATAACTACTCCAACTAACTCTGATAACCCTAAACCTACAACAAACTTTCATAATACAGCTTTTCAACCCTTCAATGAATCTTCAACAACATTGAACTCCAATAATATAGAAGGTACAAAAACAACAAGTCCAGAATTGTCGTCGTAAGCACTTGATGCGGTGAAAGAGAAAAACAAAGAAAGAGCAATCTTGCAAGTGCCACCTTCTTTTCCCAATAAACTAAAGAAGAAAGACGATAGCCAATAATTCAAGAGATTTCTGCATGTGTGAAAATAACTACATATCAACGTCCCACTTGTTTAAGCTCTTTAACAGATGCCAAGCTACATGAAGTTTCTAAAGGAGATTTTGTCAAAAAAGCGCAGGTTGGGTGAACTTCAAATGGTTGTGCTCACTCAAGAGTGTAGCGCATTATTTAAAATAACATTCCTGCCAAGATGAAAGATTCAGGAAGCTTAGGAGCCAGCATCAACCTGATGTCGTTTTCCATCGTTAAGAAGCTAGACATTGGCGAGGCAAGGCCTACAACCGTGACCTTGCAATTAGTTGACCGGTCCATAAAATACCCAGAAGGGAAGATAGATGATGTCTTGGTGCAAGTTGATAAATTCACCATCCCTGCAGATTTTATTATTTTGGATTACGAAGCTAACCCAAAAATACCAATCATCCTTGGGTGCCCATTTCTATCAACGGGGCGAGTGCTGATCGATGTGCAAAAAGGAAAATTGACCATTAGAGTAGATGATCAGTAGGGCATGTTCAATGTGTTTAACACATTGAAATTCTCGGATGAGTTGGAGACCTGTCAACAGATCGACGATCTTGGTGCTAATTGCTGGGAGTTGCTTGAGAAAGAGTTACACGAATTGGAAAGTGAGTTGACTGTGGAAGAATTCCATGCGGTGACTAAGATTGAACTTGTTTTCGAGTATCTAAATTTAAGCAAAAGGGAAGCATCAAAGATAAAACCATCATTAGAAGAGCCTCCTATCCTAAAGTTGAATTCTTTACCAGCGCATCTCAAATATGCATACTTAGACGATAATGACATTCTACTAGTCATTATCTCTACCGCATTGAACGCAAATGATGAGATGGCCTTGATACAGGTGTTGAGAAAGCATGTGAAGGCCATTGGATGGACCTTGGCCAATATACAGCGAATCAGTCCCTCATACTGCATGCATAAGATTCATTTAGACGAAGGAAAGGAAGGCTCTATGGAAAGACAGTACAGGCTGAATCCTGCTATGCATGAGGTGGCTAAGAAGGGAATCATAAAATGGCTTGACGTAGGGGTTATTTACCCCATTTTTTACAGCAACTGGACAAGTCCAGTTCAATGTGTTCCAAAGAAGGGAGGAATAAAAGTTGTAGCCAATAGCAAGAATTATCTAATTCCTACAACGACTTTGACTAGATGGAGGATACGTATGGATTTTCAAAAGCTGAATCTGGTGACAAAGAAGGATCATTTCCTGCTACCATTCATTGACCAAATGTTAGATAGACTTGTGGGAACAAATTCTTCTGTTTTCTTGTTGGTTATTCCAGATATAATCAGATAGCAATTGCACCAAATGACCAAGAGAAAACGACATTCACGTGCCCCTTTGGCACATTTTCTTTCTGACAAATGCCCTTTGCGCTCTGTAATACGCTCAAGACATTCTAGAGGTGTATGATTGCAATATTTTCAAACTTTCTAGAACAATGTGTAGAGGTTTTAATGGACGGATTCTCTATTTTTTTGCAACATGTACAACATCTACCTTCATAATTTGGAGAAAGTGTTAAAGCTTTTTTAAGATACTATCCTTGTCCTCCATTCGGAGAAATGCCATTTATGGTGACTGAAGGCATTGTATCAGGGCATAAAGTCTTCAAAGTTGGACTAGAAGTGGATGAGGTAAAGATTGATGCAATTTATAAGCTTCTCACGCCTGTGAATATTAACACCATTAAAAGTTTTCTAGGACATACGAGATTCTATAAGAGATTCATCAAAGGATTTTCCCAAATCGCACGCCCCTTAAGTGCACTCTTAGAGGCAGATAGACCATACATTTTTTATGATGCTTGCATTTAAGCATTTAACAAGGTCAGGAATGCATTGATCTCTGCGCCCATTCTGGTGGGGCCAGATTGGTCACACCCGTTTGAGCTGATGTGTGATGCGAGTAACTATGCAGTGGGAGCTGTACTGGGGCAATGAAAGGACAGAATGTTGCATCCAATCATCAATGCCAGCAAAACCTTGAATGATGCCAAGGAAAATTATACGACTATTAAGACAAAGATGTTAGCCATGGATTTTACGGTTGACAAGTTTATACCGTATTTGGTGGGATCCTAGGTGATAATCTAAATTGATCACTCTGTGATCAGATATCTTATGGCGAAGAAAGATGCAAAGCCTAGATTGATCTGACAAGTGCTTTTGTGGCAGGAATTTGAGGTTGAAATTAAAGACGGGAAAGGAACCAAAAACCAAGTGGCAGACCATTTATCTAGACTGAAGAATGAGGAGACGCAGAATTAAGAAATAGAAATAGAAGATTTATTCCTGACCAGAAGCTGATGAGTTTGTATGACAAAGAACTATCATACGCAAATAATATTAACTATCTAGTTTCCATGCAAACTCCGGAAGACTACAATTTTCGATAAAAGAAGAAGCTTTTTCATGAACCAAAATTTTATTATTACTGGGATGATCCATGTCTATATGGATTAAGGCCTAACCATATTCTGAGACGATGCATGCTAGAAACAGAGGTTTAACGCATCCTAGTGCAATGTCACGAGTCCCCCTATAGTGGACATTTTAGAGGGCAAAGGACCACAACTAAGATCCTTCAAAGTGGCTAATTTTGGTCCACTTTATTCAAGGATGACCGTGCTTATGTGGTGGCTTGCAATAGATGTCAAAGAATCGACATTATATGAAATAAGAATAAAATGTCGTTGACTTCTATTCAGGAAGTAGAATTATTTGACGTATGGGACATCGATTTTATAGGTCCTTTTCTAGCATCTTCCAGACATTAGTATATCTTGTTGGTAGTTGATTATGTCTCCAAGTGGTTGGAGGTCATCTCATGTACTAAAAATGATGTCGTAACAGTGGCTAAATTTTTTACAAATAATATCTTCACTCGCTTTTTTTAGTGTATGCACTTTATTAATTGCATTATTCTAACCCCTTGCTTAAGTTTAGTGTGAAACACAGGGTGGCTACGACATATCATCCGCAGACCAATGGTCAGGCGGAGGTTTCAAATCGGGAGATTAAGTCAATACTTCAGAAGATGGTTAGCACCTCTCACAAGGATTGGTCGCAAAGACTAGATGAGGCTCTCTAGGAATACAAAACCACGTTCAAGACACCCATTGGCATGTCACCCTATGCGATAGTATTTGGGAAAGCATGAAACCTCCAGTTAGAACTTTAGTACAAGGCTCATTGGGCCCTGGAAAAGTTAAACTTTGACCTGACAAGAGCTAGAGATGCCAGAAGGCTTCAACTGAATGAGCTAGTGGAATGACACTTGATCGGATACAAAATGCTAAGCTATATAAGGAACAGAACAAACAGTGGCATTACAACAAGATCAGTAAGAAAGATTTCATTGTTGGCCAGCGGGTGTTGCTTTTTAACTCCCATATTCATCTATTTCCAGGTAAGCTGAAATGAAGATGGCCTAGTGTGTTCATAGTACGCGAAGTTTTCCTCCACGAAGCTGTGGAATTGATGAATGAGGACGGAAGCAACATGTTCAAAGTCAATGGACAACGATTGAAGCCTTAACATGGAGGTTTGATTGAATGCATCAAAGAGACCATTGACTTAGTTAGGCAAACCCAATCGCCCGTAATGAAGAATCCCTACGGCAACTTCAATCTTATATTTTCAGAGATATCTTCTCCATTGGGTTTTATGTCCTAAAACTCATGGTTTGTAGACAATAAACTCATTCTGTTAATTGATAAAGTTGTTATCAAATATATGAATTGCTTATTTTATTTAAGAAATAAATCCAATAAACTAAAACATTAATGATTATTATATGAGTACATGAACTTTATGTGGATACATAAGAGTGGATCAAGTTCCAGTAAATAGAAATGATCTATAGTATATGAATAAGATTGGGTGCCTTATTCTGGTAATACTATCAGATATGGCCTATTCTGTAGTTGTTACAAGGAGTTGTAAAGTGCTACAAATTAAATGATCTTGATTCGTTCATGTGGTGACATGAGAAGTGGGGACATCTTGTGCAATGAGTTTGTATAAGATCGGACCAAGAAATAAGTCACTCTTACTTTACAAAGATTTGTTTAAGACTGACTATTTCATAATGATGACCTAGGTAAGTTGACTTTAAACCTGAGCTAATTATTATTTCTTGTTTATTCGGGATCATCCTTAGCTTTGCAAGGGTGAGGGTTGGCTCAATAGCGTCGACTCAATAAGCCTCCCATTTAAGGGGTAAGGCCAGGTAGATAGCTGGGGACATAGGATGAAAGATGTAATCCACTCCTACCCACTTTCAGGGATAGTAAAAAGATTGTTCCCTTAAGTGTTGACTCCTGGTCTTGAACAAGGGGCCCCAATGTAAGACCCACACCTCACTTTCCCCTTTTCCATGATGTTTATGGTTTAAGTAAGAAAAATCTTGGTTAAATATTTAAGTTAGATTGGATTTGTGTGTTTTAGGTAAAGGATAATTTGAAAGGGGAAAAATGTTTAAGTATGAGAACTTAACTCTCAGTTACATACTGATCTAGCCTTACAAGAGAAATTCTGACTAAGTGTTGGTCGTGCTAAACAATGTTTGAGCATGGAGTGAGCATCAGGCGAGCATCAAGTAAATGTTGTCGAGTGTCATGTATAAGTAATTGAGAAGGGGTCGAGCATCGAGTAAAGATTGTCGAGCATCGGGTAGAGGATGTGGGGTGTTGAGTATATGTGAGCGAGGAAGAAGGCGAGTGTCGAGGATGAGCAAGAGAGACTCGCGTGTCGAGTTTGATCATCGAGTAAGGAGCGCATGTCGAGCGACCTCCCAACATTGAGTTCCCCATCGAGTAGCAAGTCTTCTGATCAAGTATTTAATAGAAAGTCCTGGAAATGTTTTTCGAGTAAGGATCTCTCCCCATCGAGTTTCCTTAGCGAGAAATGAGTTGCTCAAAACACTCATATTTAAATGCTAAGTTTTACTCCTCTTTTTGTTATATGGACAGATGGCTTAATCTCAACCCTTGATCTTCACTAATGGGTGAGGTGGCTTAAGAAGATTTCAAGCAAATAACTGGATGGTAGTATAAAAAGGAGGAGAAAATCTAGGGCTCGTTTTGGAATTATTTGTTTGAAAATTGGATAAACTTGGTACCATTATAAAGATCTACGAGTCTAGTTTCTGAAATCAAGCCTTTGAAAGGGAGATCTCATTGGAAAGAGGGCCGGAGAAAGAAGGAAATGTTGAGGGCATTCTGGGCTATCGACGAAGAAACGTAGATCTTGATCGAACCACATGGAATTTCAATCTGAAAATTGAAGGTAACAGTGTTATCACCCTCACTAAGTTCATAGAAGGAACTTTTACAAGTTAAGGCCTAGAGTTTGTGTTACATATTTTAGAATCTAAAAATATAAAGTGTTGAAGAAGCAGGAAACTTCGTGGTCTAGGGCCACTGGGGAAGATTTAAAGCTTTAGATCAAACAACGAAGAATTTTATGTTGAAACTTTGTGGTAGCACTGTTAACACGTTTCCGAGCATGTTTGAAAAGGAATTTTATTAAAATGAGTTATGGATTTTGAGGTATTGACATTATAACCTGAATCTGGAATATGTTGGGCGAATAGGCGATGATATGCAGAAATGCATGCCATCTTAGTCCTTTTACTTATAATTATGAAGGTTGTTAGGTAGAAATTGCATCGATCATGATAGGAATTCATGAGAAAAGAAGTTTACGTCGATCAGCATGGCGAATCTCAGAGAACCCATTACTTTTCGTTAATTGTGCGTTCAATGTTCTATTTTGGTAGCCAATTCAGGAAATGAATGCAAAGGCGCAAACTGGACCATCGCATAGACGACCACATGCGGAAAAACACTCCATCGCAAGGTAAATGCATCGATCAACGCATGGATGTTGATGTAATCAGTCATATGCATCCATCGCATAGGAGTTTCACTCGTCAAGCAATTCAGTCATCGTGTAGAGTTGTGGTGTTAAGCGAATGCGGCTATTGAATGATTGCGGCTACACGATAATGCATTCTAATGGGATCAACGCAACGTTGGTGGAATGAACGCATCAACGCATCTGCCTCGAGAAAATCCAAAGTTGATGCTGACATTTCACCTACCACGCCATTGGTGGCAGAGGTTTAGAAAGGACTGACGCGCTGAACGTCAGACTCAGAGCAGTCCAATTAATTCTATAGGCGGTCCAAACTTTAAAAATAGAAGTCGATGAGCAAAATTCCAAGTCATCCAGAGATTATCCCTCAATCGGGGATTTTTCCCGCGATGCAGACAAACTGCGTGAGAAGATGGCTGAGAGTTCTTTACCTCCTTCATCCATTCTGAGTGACAATCGGAGCCTTCGACCGGAGCTAGATCTTGAGACAGTCAGCTCCTCCACCCACCCATGGCACCACTAACAGTCTTGACGCATATCCGCTGGAAGAAAATTTTTACTTCCCGCTGGTCATTTATTTTTTCTTTTCTTTTTCTATATTGTATTGTATGACATTTTTAATTAAGAAATTAATACAATATGTTTTCAATGCATTTCTCTATTCCTTCGACTCCATCTCCATCTTCTTGCTTAGCATCTTTACTTTCATTGCAATACTTAGTGACATTTATTGGGTATTGCATACTTAGTCATGTGGATTAGGAATATGAAACATGTAGCAACTCACCGAGAGGTGTGTGTTGTGCGAGTATCTGAGTAATCTTATTTGCTTAGTGTGAAGCTACTGTAATGCCTGTCTATGGGCTAACGCATTGCTTGTCTATGAGTGAAGTCAGCAACAATCAACTGCCTGAGAGGGTAAGTGGTTGGACGCATTAAGCAAGGTATGCATTGTTCACTAGGGATAGTAACAATCTTAGGTCAGCGAAGTTTATGCGATTGTCTTATATTATGTATGCTTCATTCATCCATTATGGATACTTGAGAGGATAGTCTAAGGACAGGATCTAGGCTTGGGAAGGTCAGGTCAGAATCTAGGCTTGGGAGAGCCAGATTAGAACACATAATACAAGATATAGGCGCTTAGGAATGAGCACTATTTGTTATTAACACATTGCATGCATCCTAGAGATAGGATACGATTGAATGCGGTCACCGCAGTGTTGTGTGTATTTTGCATCATCACATAGGAAAAGAGTAGAGACTTAGGAATAAGCTCTATGGATACTTTTGCATTCAATACATGCGTCCTAGAATTAGGAGCACCGTATTTCCATTGGAAAATGACTTGCCGTGTATGGTTTGTAGAATGATTGCATGGATTGTGTTGACTAGGGTTGCCCTTGCGATCACTCTTAAGTTTTTGAAATGAAAACATCTCCGAATTTTATCTATTTTCCCACACATTTATTTCATGTCAAGGTTTGCCGCATTTCTACCTTTCATGCATACCGCATTTCTACCTTTCATGCATATTCTCATTGCGTTGTCTGTTAGATAGGAGTAGGAGTAGGATTAACTTAGCAACATCCCCTTTATTCTTTTATTCAAACGCCGCATGCATAATCACCGCAAACATATAGTTACAAGTCCCTGTGTTCGACCTCGGATTACCCGAGAAACTTGTGTTCATGTTATACTTGGCGTGAACGCAAGAAAACTTGTGGCAGGACGCATGCTCATCGCATACATTCGTTAACGCAATTTTCATTCCAATGCATGACCATAGACGCATGATTATCAATGCATATCTTAGAAACATGCATCGTAGAATGTGTCCATGGGATTTGGTTGTCGAGTAAAATTGACTTCCAATTTTCGTGCACCAATAGGCAACTACTTGCTAAACGTTGGCCTGGCTACCCCAAAGACCCTACTGAATGTTGGGTGTAGACGTTAGAAAGGAGGCGACCCACTAAAGTTTCAGCCTTTCAAATTCAACTAGGTACCCGACGCCCTAAGGTAAGTTAAGAAGATTTGAAAGCGTATTGTATAAATGTGAGCTTGATTCTGAAAGCGAGTCTAAAAGGGGAAACAATGACTAGTAACTAAAGTAATTTGATGTGTTCACAGGGCTGACATTAGTGGGAGAAGCTCATCAATCTTAAAGGGATTTCCTGAAGGTTGTTAGTGACTCTAATGCTTACAAACTTTTATGAATGATTTAACAAGTCATACTTTTATGAAAAGTCACTTATTGATAGCGAACCTTGAACGTTTACCTAGCTATTTACCTTGTTGATGTTTACAAATGCTTAGTAGATTAATAACTTATAGAGTATGGATAGTTATTGTTCAGGCATGATGTTCTTAAGTAATTAATGTCTAGTGCTTAGAGGTATGTTGCCCTAGGAAGAATCTGAATTATTTACGTATGCTACTAGGGAAAGATGGGTCTATTAGAAAAGCTAGGTGGGAGGTCTACGTATTTACTCCTAGTAATGCATGTTTGGCCCAATACCTCGAAGTGGTAATCGGGTTTAGAGACAGTTAATGATGGAATCCTCGCTACCTACACGTAGGCTCAAAATGACTAGGAAGGCGATGGGTGAAGGATCTACATCCCAAGAGATGAATTCAAGTTTCAGTAAAACTTGTTAATGAAGAATGGTATGCATTGTTTTGGCTCCGTATTAGCAAGGATTATGAAGAGGGATGAACTATGTCATTCATTGATGACTGTTGATAAGTTCATAGGTCTTAAGCAAATAAGCTACATGAGATTGCTTAGCATCTGCCTCAAGCATTTTCTTGGTTGATCGTATGCCAAGGTAACATGATAGCCTTATTGCGTAAAAGGTATCCTATGTTGAAGTATGCATTCTAAAGATTGTAGCTAAGTCTCCATAAATGCTATGTGTAAAGCTACATTCTGGGAGGTTTATAAAATATATGAGGTTAAGTATGACGTGTCTTTAGTAAGTCGGACACTGAAAGCATGGAAGGTGTTCAGGGAGTACCTAAGTGTTGATGGCACTTAATAACTCCACGTGCATATAGAAGGTTCAGAAGAAGAGGCTGAAGTATGGGTCTCTTGGGCCATAAGTTAGAGGCCAATGTGTGGGTCTCCTAGGCCATATTTTAGTAACTAAGGTCGAAGTATGAGTCTCTTGACGTGATACAGACGTTGGGGGTTTGAACAATGAATGCTTGTTTTCATCTAAGGTTCAGGAAGTGTCCACAAAATTTTATCATGTTTTATGCTTCAAGTGTTATGAGGTTTTTTGATGGATTACAGTTAATGGGTTAAGTAATGGTCATAGGTGACATTGGGCCGGAGGGTCCCACCCCCAACAAGGTTGAGCTTCAGTAAGGTTATGTACAAGAGCAGACCAGAGGAGTCACTCTCTTGTAATGATATTTAATGTGGAAGCTGAGGCCAACGAGTCTCCCAGAGTTGAGGCATATGACGCCTTTGTTAAGGTTAAATTCTAGTTAGAAGAGTTGTATGTAATTACTTGCTTGGTTAATTTCCTTTTCATTCACGATCTTGTTAAACATGACTGATGTATATGTCTTTTATATTCAAAGGTTAATCACTCACTAGGCTTCTAACTCACCCTATTTAAATGTTTTCTCCACAGGTAGCGGTCATTCCCTAGAGAGGACACTGCTGTTGCTTTGCTACTCAAGGCCAAAATGTTAGAAGTATATGTGAGGGTTTTGTAATAAGTAGTACACATATATTATATCTTGTAGGGACAAGTTGAGTTGGGTGGGCTTTCTGCTTATGTAAAGAGTATAAGTTGTATTATTGAAGAGTAATGTATAACTCGTTTAATGATTGTCATTGTTCTCAAGTTGATGATTGAGTATATTTATATATGTGTATTTCAAAGTTCTAAGCAAGGTTAAGCAGGTTAGTAGGCAGCAAGTACCAGCAAGAGGGTTGGTAACTGCTGCGGTCACACCTCCTTGCATGTTTAAAGGATAATCTGGGAGAGGGTGTGACACTTACCCTCTCATTAGCCCGAGAAAGACTTGGTTTGATGATCAGTTCATAAACCAATTGTTCATTAGAAGATCAGTGGGACTTAAGGAACAAGAGGTAATCTCGGGAGTAAAATAGCCTTTTGACCCAGTCGTTATTACGAACAACCTGTGAAGGATTAACTTACTAATTATGGTAATATCGAGTGGACACAATATATCTATAGTGAAGGGAGTGCAACTACTTGGCTTTAGTGAAGTGACCCAGTAGTTAACGAATGGTGGTTAATTCGGTGTAAAGAGCTTGGCCAATTATTCTCAAATCGTTGGAGCCTATGATTTGTAGGTCCATTAGCTCCTCCTACTAGCTCACAAACAGATTAGCCTTAGGATAGCGTAATAAAGTTATTTGAAACGTTTAAATTCGAATTAAGAGAATTAGTAATTATATGTGATATAATTACACGTTTAATTTTGGAATTAAATGTAATTGGAGAATCGATTAATATATAGTATGATTTAAATATTAATTTCATGATTAGGGATTCACGGTAATGGAATTGGTGACAAATTAATTTAATATTTGATATTAAATTAATGCACTTAATTAAATTATTTTATTAATTATTAATTATTAATTTTATTAGAAAATTTGATTGTTGAATTATTTTTTGTAAAATTAAAAAATTTCAATTTTAATTAAAGAATTAAAATTGGAAAAAAATTTATTTTGAAAATCAATTTCAAAATTAAAAAAAAAAAGGAAACTGAAAAATAGAAAAATCCAAATGTTGGATTTTCTCAGTTTCAAGCAAGAAGATTATTCACCTTCTTACACACAATTCTACCACCAAATTCAAAGAGTAGCTGGAATCACTTCAAGTGATCCATTTTGCATGAGAGTCATGTAATAAAACCACTATTGATTGATTGGAAAGGGAGATGCAATTGCTGAATTACTGAGTTTTTGAAGGTTGAAGAAGTTTTTCTTCAACAAGTTGAAAAACCAAAAAAGCTCTCCTCCAATTCCCTAAATTCAAGATTGTTTTGAGTCTCACAACTCAATATAAGGCTCCTGGAGAATAGTGACGAAGCTTTAGTGGTGGTCTACAGTAAGAATTGGTGAAGATTGCAGCTGAATTTTGAGTTTAAAAAGGATTTTCAAAGGTATGTTGTAGAGCCCGAAAGCATACGTCCTAATTAAGCCTCAAGTCTAGTTAAAAGAAAATTTATAATATCACTGAACTACTCCTATTACTACTAAAACGTAGCAAAAGTGGTGAGTGCAGAGTTGAACCACAGAAAAACGGAGAATTAATTTTTTTTTGTGTTAGATTTGACTGCAGGGAAACTAGTAAAAACGGGGTGTTGGTTTTTGATTTAGAAAGATGCAAGAAAAATAAATTGCAAGGGATATATGGAATGGTAAAGAACTCGTATAGTTCTCAGATCAAGTGCTCATTCGATGTAAATTAAGTCATTGTTATATGCCAATTAACTAATATTCGAATTATGCATGCAGAGCTACTTAATTTGATAAGAACTAATCAATCTCTACAAAGGCTGAAAATCAATTAATCCAAACCAAATCGAGCGTCCTAATCCATAGTTGAGGCTGGAAAGACCATGCCCTAACTAGCCTACATGCTCCTAGATGCAATTGGGTCCTTAGAGGTCATAAAGAACTAGAAACACATGCATGAAAATCAAGGATTCAACTATGTTGTTTAAGTGTCAAGAAAGCCATGTTTAAATAATCAAAGTATTTCTTTAATTCTAGATTAAATATACGATGTAAAGATTCAAGGTCAGCCTATACGCCTAAGTATGCTCATTTAATCTGTGCTACAGGGGTAAATTCAAAGCATGGACGATTACAAGGATACGTGCGAGCCTGAATTTAACTTTCAAAGTCATGGAATCATGATGAGAGCAAGTCTAAATCATGCAAGATTAAAGAAAAACATAATTCTTAATTGAAACACAAAATTGAACATATAACTCATTAAATTACAAAGAACACTTAGTCTATGAACTAATAGTAAATTACCTCATTGATTCGTAGAAAAAACAATGGGATACAATCCAGTACAAAACAATAATCCGGAAAAGTAAATCTAACCTATGATACTGAATACATGGAGGAAAGAGAAGAAATCAAGGCCTCTCCTCGGCCTGCATGAAGAGTTCAGTGGTTTTTGGCCTTTTTCTATACAATTCAACAGTAATTTAACCTAGTAAAAGGAGACATTTATAGAAAAATTCAAGGCAGCTTTGCAACTCTATAGTCGAGCATTGCAATGCTCACTCACATCTGCACTCCTCCTCCATCCGTCAAATGTCGTAGCATCGCGATGCGCTAATGGAGCGTTGCAATGCTACGCTACTGTCTTACAGTGTTGGGCTTGAGCATTGCGCGGCGTTGTGACATTGATGCTGGGTGTATTTTGGTCATTTCATGTCCCTTGAAGCTTGGATACATCAAATCTACTCTAAATCGTTTCAAATTAGCCTCGATCATCTTCAAATCCATGATTCTACCTCTTGGTTGCTCGTTACCTACAAAATAGAGAAACAAACACATTATATCCATTAATGAACTCGAATTAAGCTAGGAATAATAGCTCTTTTTTAGAGCTATCAAACACCCCTAACTTAATTCTTGCTCACAAACAATTAAATATTGTAGAAAACACTCAAAGCAATGCTAGCTTAATTCGCAAAGTTGTTACTCTAGTTTTAACAGTCAGATCGGATGAGAGTTGTAATCAAGAACGAGATTCAATTATGATCAATCAATGAAGCACAAGTTTAAGAATGTTCTCTACCTAAACATGCATAAGTGAGCCAAGAGTTTTTCTAGTTAAGCTTGCAAAGCCCGGAAAAGTTTTAAAAGGTCCTCATCTAGTTTTCCCCCTAATCTGGTTCAGTTACCGACCTTGGACATACCATACTTGCAAGAACAGGCAACATTAAGACAATGGTGCCTAAACTCACACACACAAAACATAAAGAGCATTTCTTTTACATAGAGCCAGCTTTCACACTCCACCATTGGGAACCTATCACTCTTTTCACCTCTATCCTTGTACACATGCACATTATTGTTTTTTTTTTTTTCAGGCACATCGGTTATGCCTCATTTTTTGGACTTTTTTATTCTTTTTCATAATTGAAACTAATTTTCTTTTCTTTCTTTTTCTCCCCCCCCCCCCCCCCCCCCCCTTTTTTTTTTCCCCACATAGGCCACTTTTTTTTTTTTTTATCCACTTTGTCTAGTTTTATTCTAAAACAAGGACAGATACTCCTAAGTCAAAGGTGGACCTTTTGGGAGTGAAAATAGAAATATAGAACAAATAACTCAATCCTAAGCATGCAAGGCTTCAATGTTGAAAAAAATTGACTTAAATATGCAAGTGACAAGAAGATTTTTAAAAATGGGCTAAAATTCATGATCATGCAATCCTAACATTCCTTCATACAAGTTTCATTACAAAAAGAGTGCATCGTAGACTATCATGATAACAACAGAGCAATCAGGCTAGTAAAGAAATAAAACACACAACATAGTCTGAGCATAGCATTCAAGGACCCTAAACTAATATATAGAAAAACTGCCCAATGAGTACCCCACCTCCAACATAAAAAAATACATCGTCTCCAATGTATTCTATGTAAAGCTCAAGAAGAATAAAAAACAAGGGAATAGAAAACCTCCCCTGATAACAATGTCGTACATTAGGCTCTCCACTATGCTTAGAAATAGATAAAGCTCTGGAGAGGCCTCCAGAAAGGGAACACGGTAAAAAGAAACTACGAAAGAAAACCTACAAAACAAAGAAATTAGCAAAACTGAAATGATAAAAGGAAAGAAAAGAAAAGAAAAGAAATGATCGAGGGCACACAAAAAGAAATAAAATAGAGTAGGAAGAAAGAAAGAAGCCTCAATTGGAATCGAGAGAGTCAGGGTTCCTCTGAAGGCCACTCTGGAAATCGAGGCTCGCATAGCAGAGACGGTTCTCTTCAGCAATGAAGTTCACCATTTTCTCCATAAGACTCACTCGACGGGTGACCTTCTGACTCATTCGCAATGACTCGGTTGCTACCCGGAGTGCCTCATCCTATATGCCTGCTCTGCATTGGACTCCCTTCCCACTGGAATGTCGGTCTGATCCTAGGGACCAACACAGGGGGGTGCATCTATCGCTGAAGCTTGCTCATCCTCTCCGTTCTCCTCGTCATCATCATCATTAGGCTGGTTCACTCATCTCCCTCGGAAGGCTGATATCGTTGACCTACTAATGAGAGCACTACCCCTCATCTTCTCCACGTCGTCGGAGATCTCCACCCGGACCTCTGGCACAACATGGTAATCAAGCTCGGGTGTCCTAAACTACCGTTGGTGGAACATCGCCCACAATGACAGATGGACTGTTGGATGGACACCATTATGCAGTGGAAGAAATCAGGATCCATAACACTCTAATTCATTAATTTTAGTTGAAAAGAAACATGCTAAAAACATAGTATAATGGGTTTCATGAACATACCTTTGTTGAACTAACGAAATCTCCATTTCCAGCTACAAAAACATCTGAATCCTTGTGTAAACCACCACAAGATCTTCCCTACTATCCTCTTGGTGTTCTAGATTGTATTGTGGGACTCAAAATAAGCTAGAATCGAAGGGAATATGAAGAAAGCTCACTGAAGAGAACCCATTGAAGAACACCTTCTTCATCCAAATTTTTCAGCAAATATTCAGTCGGTTTTCATGCCTTTCTTCACTCCAATCTCTTTAATATACTGCAGACTATCATACAGAGAGATGTGCTACATGGGATGCAACTCATGCTTGGAGTAAAGCAAAGGAAAAGTGGTGGGTTCTTTGTAAGCTAGTTGAAGATGAAATGAAAAACTCATTTTCATGTTTTGTGTAAATTTCAATTTCCAAAAATCCATTTTGATTTTAATATCATATTTTATTTCTAAAATCAAAGTTTATTAATTTTAAAAATTAATTTCAAAAATTAATTTTCTAATAAAATTAATAAATAATTATTTAAAGTTTTTAAATAATTCTAATTAATTTAATATCTAATAGTAAATTAATTTTTACACAAATTCATCTTCATATATTTAAATCATATTTAAATATATTTCTCTAATTTCATTTGATTCTAATTTGAACGTTTCAAATTAACTTATCACACTACTCTAGAGCTAATCCAATTCAGAGCTAGTAGGGGGACCTCATGGACCTACAGATCATGGGCTCCAACGATCCGAGATTAATCAGCTAAACTCATTAGACCGATCTAACCCCAATTCTCTAACTAATGGGTAACTCTACTAAAGCCTATAGTTGAACTCCTCTCACGTAAATATATTATGTCCACTCGATAAAACCATGATTAGTAAGTTAACCCTTCACAAGTTGTTCACAATAATGGCTGGGTCAAATCTCTGTTTTACCTCCAAAATTATCTCTTGTTCCTTAAGTCCCAACTGATCCCATAATGAACAATTGTTTTGTGATCCGATCACAAAATCGAGTCCCATTCATGCCAAATGAGAGGGCGGGATCCCTTGTTCAAGCCCCAGAATCAGCACTTAAAGTAACAACCTCTCTACTATCCCTAAAACAGGTAGGAGTGAATTCTCTTTTGCACGCTATATCCCCAGCTATCTATCCAGTCTTACCCCTTAAATGGAAGTCATATTGAGCCGGCGCTATTGAGCCAACCCTCACCTATGCAAATCTAAGGGCGATCCCAGATAAACAGGAGTTCATAGTTAGCTCAGGATTATGGTCAAGTTACCTAAGTCATCACTTTGAAATAGCCAGTCTTAAACAGTAAATAGTGTTATAAAGTAAGAGTGACTCATTTCGTGGTCCGATCTTGTAAAAACTCTTTTACATAAGGACACCTCCACTCCTCATGTCCAACATGAACGAATTAGGATCACTTCGTTTGTAGCACTTTACAACTCCTTTCAACAACTACAGAGCAGGCTGTATCCAATAGTGTTCCTAGAATAAGGTACCCAACCTTATCCATGTACTATAGATCATTTTGACTATTTACTCGAACCGGATCCACCTTTATGTCTCCACATAAAGTTCAAGTACTCATCTAATAGTCAAGGGACTTTTATGTTTATTGGATTTCTATTCAAGCAATAGATATATTCAATAACACCATTATTGAATTTTCAGAATAAGCTCCATCGTTTACTACCACGAGTTTTAGGACATAAAATCCAACAAACTCCCACTTGGACTAAAACTCCAGTGGTAACTTATACATCCAATATATAAGACTGAGTTTCTGAGTTTTATAGAGAAATACAATAAACTAGGGCATTCCATACACATCTTTTACCATTTGGTATCTCTATCTCGATATTTCTCCCACTTTCCCTAGGTTATCTGGTATTCCTAGTCTTGCTAGGTAATTCTCAAACAATTTAGCCGTGAGAATTATTGTAAACATTTTTAGGTATACAATAGGCTTTTGATAAAACTATAAAGGGATTGCATCTTAATCTCAATAATGGCCAGGAAGCATATTTTCCTCCCTGACATTGAGGTACTCTTAACTCCTTGAGCAAGATGCATCTGACCTATCTCAACAACTCTTTGTTAACAGTCAGATCTAGAAGTCTTTAAACTTTCTATATTTTGATCTAGCCATTTAGATATCTGAATATCTAAAAATGGCTTTTAACAATTTGATTTTCAACAGAGGTTGCTAGAACAAACATAATTTTTGAAAATGAAAATTTCATTTATCCTAAAAATATATACAATTTGTTCTATACAAGATTTAACGATTAAAATCAAGTAGCAACTTCTCCCACTGGACGAGTTGAGCAAATGGTCCTAGGAACAAGTTAGCCTAGTTACCTTTTCTCTGCTCTCTTTTCGACAAGATATTGAGGGTAGATTCTCCTCCAGTGCCCTTCATCGTTGCAATGGAAACATTTCCCTTTGCAGCGCTATCCTTACCTTTCAATCCAGTAGGCTTATTCTTCTCTTTCCTTTGTCTTTCTTCACAAGAATACTTTTACTCTTTGAAGAGGAAGAAACTTCAAGCTTGGAGGACATTCCTCACCTCTTGGCAGTTGTAACATTTACTTCTGGCATCAGACCATTTGTTCTCAACATTATCTGGTAAGCCTGTAGCTTATTGAGTAGGGTAGTCAAATTTTATTCATAAATGCATTCAGAATTTTAGAAAACTCTTCAGAAGAGATTCTAGAATAAAACCAACTTGACTTCTCTCATCCATGACAGTATCATTTACTTCTGTCATATTAAAGTGGATCATCATGTCTAGGACATGTTCACAAACATTGGTCCCCACTTTGATGCGACTATTGTAACCGTGATTAATGGCATCTCTCACAGAGATTCCATAATCTTTTCGGCAGTACTCATATCCTTATGCTTCTTTCGTCAACACATTAGATAAGCTGGCGAGGATATAAGCACGAGCTATGTTATTAGCCTTGACCCATCTGTCACATACATCCCGAACATTTCGGTTTGTGTTAGAGCTGGGAATGGGAGGACAGACCTCTTTTAAGACAAACTGAAAATTGTCTATCACAAGTATCGTGTTCAAATTTGATTTCCAATTCACATAATTATCCCCAATGAATTTATCTGTCGCCAACACTTGTATTATTGAATTTGTCATTCTGAAATTAAATATCCAATCAAGTTTTAGAAATTTTAATAATTTACCCAAGATTATTCTTTTGTAAAAATACTACATCAAGACATTCTTGACTAAATAATACCTCCAGAATAACTCATATTTCGATAGTCACTTAGGTACCGCTTTTGGTCAGACATTATTAACAATTAATAATTTTGTAAGTGTAGACCCTAATGCATTATTTTATTAAGTGGGAATATGGATGACATGTGTTGATGGATTGCATTGTGCACTCAAGTTTCCCCAGCGGAATTCAAGTGTAAATTCCTCTGAGTTTCCTGGTAAGTCAAGGGTCGAACACAGGGACTTGGGAAAATAGATTGCGTTGATGATTTTTTTATGAAAACTTTGCGGTAACCGGGAAAATAAATAAAGTGTTTGGTTGTTGATTGCTTTGATTAAAAAGAAATGAATAAATGCGGCAGATTTGAGAAACGAAAGTTGCGTTGATAGATGCAATGAGTATGCGATGAACGGGTTGAGAAGATCATTAGCTAGCATTACTTGGGAATGCGTCAGACCATGCGATCATGTTACTATCATGCACAGCAAGTCATTTTCCAATGTAAATGCGTGCTCCTAAGTCTAAAACGCATGTGTTGAATGCAAAATGTCCATAGAGCTTATCCCTAAGTCTCTACTCTTGTCCGATGCGTTGATGCAAAATGCATGAAGCAAGGTGACCGCATACAATCATATCTTATCGCTAAGATGCATGCGATGCGTTAATAACAAATAGTGCTCATTCTTAAGCACCTATCTCTCGTTTATGCATTTTAATCTGGTTCTTTCAATCCTAGATTCTGACCTAACCTTCCAAAGTCTAGATCCTATCCTTAGACTACCCTCCCGAGTATCCCTAAAGGATGAATGAAGCATACATAAACAAGATAATCGCAAAGAATGAAGATTCCCTAGTTGTGCTAGCTAAATACTTCTCAACCCATTCAACTAATTTAGCTACTCATGCAAGAATCACAGAGAGTGGACAGATATAGAGAAAGAATTTCCATTCTTATAAATACGTTAAGTACAAATTGCCAATGGAAGTTTAGGGTAGAGAGCCTGGTAGCAATTCCTCGCTGACCGAGAATTTTTTACACTTGAATCTCTATTCTGGCCTAAAGATATTCATGCTTTCGTAGGCATCAGCACTCTCCCTGTCTTTGAAGCTTCCAACGCTCTCTCAAGCTTACGGAAACGATCTACCGGCACACTTTCTTCCTCGCGTCTGCCTTAAAATGAAAGAAACTATGGACAGAGGCATGAAGTTGTAAAGTGATAAAGTAATCGATGACTTAACCCATTCTCTGAAGAATGCACTTGGTATTTATAGAGTTTCCATGGTAAAAGTTGGCTTCTCTCTCTCGACTGTACAATGGGATAACTTTAATTCCTGACTGATGCGCCGGATAATTGTCACCGACAAAGCTGAATATAATTTGTGACCATTATCGGCTGTAAACTTAATTTATATCCGACTGCCGTCAGCTTTCTGTCCCATCACTCTTAATTATCCTTTCACCCGGATGCGCCCCCATTGTTGCGCTGACCAAGTTGTAGTGATTCTTCTTGGGCGAATGTTTGCGAGCATGATCATCGCAAAGTCTTGCGGTGAAGTTTCGCTCGACCAATGTATTCCTATTATCGCAATCTCTGCATTGCGTTAACGCATATTCTACACAAAAATGTAAAGATCAACTGCTCTAATACGTTGGACACATGCAACCACAATATTATAGAATTTATGCTTAATAGACGCAATTTAACTTATTTCGTTGACGCAATCTCATATTGTTTAGACTTTAGTACTATGATAACGTGCATTTCTGCCCGTTATCACACCCCCAAATTTAAACAATGTTGTTCCTTAAGCATAAGCTAAAGATTTCTTTAGGAATTTAACCGCAAAGTTCTTTCCCTAGATTTCTCAAGGATACTTCGTTCAAATCCTATATGCCATAATTTCCTTAAGTCTTATTCAAGTCTCTTCCTAAAATATTTCTAAGACTTAGGAATTGAAAGCTTAACTTAGGATTTTACTGAATTTGGGAACATCGCATGATTTATTTTAAAGAAGACAATTTTCCTTCGGGGTGTCAAATGATTTATCCTTGCACAAAAATTTCCTTTATTGCTATTTTATTTTTTTTTCTTTGACCTTACGCTGATCCGAGTTCCTTGCCTTCATTTTGGCTTGCCCCCACGGGTGTCATGCGGACTTCCAACTATGAGCAATGCACTCTTTCTCAGACTAAACTCATACCGATTTGGGATTAGAGTTGCGGTCATTGATTTATGCGTTGATCCTGGTGAATTATTTTCATTTTGGCTTGCCTCCACGGGTGTCATGTGGACATCCAACTACGGGTAAGTGCCTTTCACAACTTAACTCTTATCAACATGGGTTTCCCATTGCGTTGACAGTGGAGTTGTTATTCTCAATTTTTTTTATAGCAAGGTCGAAAATAAATACCTCACCCCCAAATTTAAAATGCGACAATGTCCTCATTGCCATAAGAAATTAAAATAGGTCATGCGATGGTCATAGAATGTATTGTAAAGAGAGTTTGAAAGAAAGCTAGCAAACCCCTAACTTCTAGAAATATTTCATGAGGTGACTATCTTAAGATTAAGTTGACTATGATATATACGAACAAACATAGAAGTATATTATTCATCATTGAAATCATACTTGGCAAAGAAACAACATGCGGTGAACTACTAAATTTATGTACTTGTTAAATGATTGTGGTAATCAAGGAGGATGCGGTGATAAAACTTTGAAAAGTGAAATGCAATGTGATAGCGCAAATTTTAAAATAAAGATAAGGAAGAGTACATCCCCAAATTTTGTATTGTCGCCCGCATTGTGTATTGATGCATCCATCCTTGTGGCGATCTCTGCTTCTGTGAATTGCGGTGATGGACTGAGATGATTTGTTTCTTCATAATCTTGTGCCTTAATCCTCGTAAAAAAACAAAGAGAAAGTCAAATGATTTTAAAACAAAACAACAAGTTTTTTTTTTTTTTTAGAGAAAAATAAGTGAAATACATATAATAGTAAGGTGACGAAGCGTTAAATGTTTAATAGTTGAGTAATGGATAGTCCAAGTTTTTTAGCTTTGCGGAGACTGTTTCTGGCTGGAAATCTCCTCTACAACATGCCTTTATCCGTTGTCCATTAACTTTAAATGTTTGACTGCCATCCTCGGTGATCAGTTCCACCGCACCATGTGCAAATATTGCTTTGATGATGAAGGGACCGGACCAGTGCGATTTTGATTTTCCTAGGAAGAGCCGCAATCTTGAATTGAAGAGTAAGACCTTGTGCCCGAGTTGGAGGTTTCTAGCGGATATGCGTTTATCATGCCAGCGCTTGGTGCGCTCTTTATAAATCTTCGCATTCTCATATGTGTTGACCCCTGTCTCTTATACACATCTAGATGTGTATAATGGAGGTTTCTAGCGTATATGCGTTCATCATGCCAGCGCTTGGTGCACTCTTTATAAATCTTCGCATTCTCATATGTGTTGACCCTCCATTCTTCTAGCTCGACCAGCTGCAGTTTTCGTGCTTCCCCTACTTTCTTCAAATCAAAATCCAGTTTCTTGACCGCCCACAATGCTTTATACTCCAGCTCCAAAGGCAAATGACACGCCTTTCCAAATACCAACGCATAAGGGGACATACCTATAGGTGTTTTAGATGCGGTTCGATATGCCCACAAAGCATCATCATGCTTCATCGCCTAATCTTTCCGCGAAGTTTTTACCACCTTCTCAAGTATCAACTTAATTTCTCTATTGGACACTTCAGCTTGACCATTCGTTTGCGGATGGTATGCGGTGGCCACCTTGTGAAGGATATTGTATTTGCGCAGCAGCTCCTTTATATTGTGGTTGACAAAATGTGATCCTTCATCACTTATGATGGCACGGGGAGTGCCAAAACGAGTGAAAATATTTTTCTTGAGGAATTGGGAGACTACTACCGCATCACTTGCGACGCATGCAATTTCCTCTACCCATTTGGAAATGTAACCGACGGCCAATAAAATATAATGCTTGCCATGCAAAGGAGGGAATGGTCCCATGAAATCAATCACCCAGACGTCAAATAATTCCAGCTCCAAGATAGTGTTCATTGGCATTGCGTTCTTCCATGAAATTTTACCGGTGCGTTAACACCGATCACATTTCATTGCATAGTCAACAACATCTTTAAATAATGAAGGCCAAAAGAATCCACTTTGCAAAACTTTAGCTGTAGTGCGTTGCCCTCCAAAGTGCCCTCCATATGGCGAATCGTGGCACTGTGACAATATGTGTTGTTGAGCAGCGTTTGGTACGCATAATTCAATGATTTGGTCTACACCTCTTTTATACAGATTCGACTTATCCCAATAATAGTGTTTGCATTCATGCTTGAGCTTCTTCTTTTGATGGTAGGTGTGATCTTCAGGAAATTTTTCACAGACCAAATAGTTAACGATGTCAGCATACTAGGGAAATTCTTTATGTGGAATAGCTGCTCGTCCGGAAACACGACACAGACTTCAAATTTATTGCGGTCAACCTCAGGATTTTCCAGTCTGGACAAGTGATTCGCAACTTGATTCTCTATCCCCTTCCAATCAATTATCTCGATATCAAATTCTTAAAGGAGGAGAACCCATCTGATCAACCTGATCAACCTCGACTTTGCGTCTTTTTTGTCATTAAATATTTGATTGCCGAGTGATCAGTGTGAATGAATACCTTTGTAATGAAATAATAGCACTGTTATTTGTGTCAGAATCTTTAAGTCTCAATCTCTGGTCACTTTCCCTCCAGTCTTCATGGTTCTTGGAGATGCAGTCCAGGATATTCTTCACCTCATCGTAAGTTTTGTCAAGCAAACCACCAGAGGCTGCCGCATTGGCAGTAGTCAGTGAAGCGGGATTCAAACCGTGATAGAAAATTTTCATTTGAAGACAGTCTGGTAGCCCATTATGCGAACAATCTTGGACCAACCTTTTAAACCTCGCCCAAGCATCGCTGAGCGATTTTTCCATATTTTTTTAAAAATTTGTAATAAGCTTTCTTTGTCTTGTGTTCTCGGTAGGTGGAAAATACTTTTTCATGAATTTCTCCACTACCTGCTCTCAAGAAGTAATCTCTCTTGGTTCGAGCGAATAAGCCCATTTCCTAGCCTAATCATAGAGAGAAAATGGGAACAACGTTAGTCGAACTTCTTCAGCAAAGATGTTCGGAAACACAAAATTATTGCAGATTTCAATAAAACTTCAAAGGTGGCCGTACGGGTCCTCACCACGCCTTTCTCCGAACGGACCTGCAGTCTAGATCATCTTCAGCATCACTGGTTTCATCTCGAATCTTCTTCCGTCGAGGGCAGGCCTCATGATTCTCGAAGAGAAATCATAGAGGTTTGGCGATGCATAGTCCCTAATGGGCCTATTGCAATCGTTTTCCAATAGAATCGGATTTGCCATGACATTATTATCATTTGGTGCTCCTCCTCCAGGCTGCTCTGCCATCTCTTCTTTATCGGATTGTGGTTGCTGTTGGCAGTCTCTCAATCTTCGTCTAAAAGTCCTCTCAATCTTCTGGTCGTAATTCACCAAAGATCGAGAGTCCTGCAAAGAAATAAAAAAAATTACCGTTAACAACTATTTTGCCGAAGTCCCCAGCAACAGTGCCAAAAACTTGATGCGTTATTTTATTAAGTGGGAATATGGATGATATGGGTTGATGGATTGCGTTATGCACTCAATTTTCTCCAGCGAAATTCAAGTGTAAGTTCCTCTGAGTTTCCTGGTAAGTCCAAGGTCGAACACAGGGACTAGGGAAAATAGATTGTGTTGATGATTTTTTTATGAAAACTTTGCGATAATGGGGAAAATAAATAAAGTGTTTGGTTGTTGATTGCATTGATTAAAAAGAAATGAATAAATGCAACGGATTTGAGAAACGAAAGTTGCGTTGATAGATGCAATGAGTATGTGATGAACGGGTTGAGAAGATCTTTAGCTAGCGTTACTTGGGAATGCGTCACACCATGCGGAGCCCAAAATGCCTTTCAACAACATAAGGTCTCACATATCCTGCTATTTTCCACGGTAATTCTGGACTTTCCATAGGACCCATTTTACTGACCCTGATGATTTAATAAATGGTTTTCTCTATCTCACATCATGATTTTTTATCATGCGATGAACAGGTTCAGAAGATCTTTAGCTAGCGTTATTTTGGAATGCGTCACACCATGCGATCATATTGCTACCATGCACATCAAGTCATTTTCCAATGTAATTGTGGTGCTCCTAAGTCTAGGATGCATGTGTTGAATGAAAAATGTCCATAGAGCATATCCCTAAGTCTCTACTCTTGTCCAATGCGTTGATGCAAAATGCATGAAGCAAGGTGACCGTATACAATCATATCTTATCGCTAAGATGCATGCGATGCGTTAATAACAAATTGTGCTCATTTCTAAGCGCTTATCTCTCATTTATGCATTCTAATATGGTTCTTCCAAACCTAGATTCTGACCTGACCTTCCCAAGTCTAGATCCTGTCCTTAGACTACCCTCTCGAGTATCCCTAAAGGACGAATGAAGCATACATAACAAGATAATCGCAAAGAATGAAGATACCCTAGTTGTGCTAGCTAAATTTTTCTCAACCCATTCAACTAATTTAGCTAATCATGCGTGAATCACAGAGAGTGGACAGATATAGAGAAAGAAATTCCATTCATATAAATACGTTAGGTACAAAATGCCAATGGAAGTTTAGGGTAGAAACCCTGGTAGCAATTCCTTGTTCACCGAGGCTTTTTTACACTGGAATCCCTATTCTGGCCTAAAGATATTCCTGCTTCTGCAGGCGTCGGCCCTCTCCCTATCTTTGAAGCTTCTGGCGCTCTCCCAAGCTTACCGGAACGATCTATCGGCACACTTTCTTCCTCGCGTCCACCTTAAACTGAAAGAAACTATGGACAGAGGTGTGAACTTGTAAAGTGATGAAGTAATCGACTGCTTAACCTCTTCTTTGAAGAATGCTCTTGGTATTTATAGAGTTTCCATGGTGAAAGGCGACTTCTCTCTCCAGACTGTACAGATGGGACAGCTTTAATTCCTGACTGATGCACCGGATAATTTTCACCGATAAAGCTGAATGTACTTCGTGGCCGTTATCTACTGTAACTTTAATTTCTATCCGACTGCCATTAGTTTTCTGTCCCATCGCTTTTAATTATCTTTTTACCGGGATGCGCCCACCATGTTGCGCTAACCAAGTTACAGTGATTCTTCTTGGGCGAATGTTTGCGAGCATGATCATCGCAAAGTCTTATGGAGAAGTTGTGTTCGACCAATGTATTTCTATGATCGCAATCTCTGCATTGTGTTAACGCATATTCTGCACAAAAATGTAAAGCTCAACTGCTCTAATGCGTTGGACGCATGCAACCGCAATATTATAGAATTTATGCTTAATGGATGCAATTTAACATATTTCATCAATGCATTCCAACATTGTTTAATACTTTAATAATTTCTGCCCATTATCAGACCCGCCATTTTTGGATCTTATAGAACGGTATGAGTATCGCTCCGAAATGGAAAACAATACCCAAGACAGAACTATAAAACCTTATACATTTTACTAAAGCTTGGGTTGTTCCAAATCCTATGTTACAACCCTCCGTGGGGATAGTCGTCGTTAAACGATTAGTAAAGTGCTGCTTAAAGCTAACCAACAGACGCAACATAAGAATCTCACGGTTCAGACTAATGGAGGAGATAGCAGGATATATTGACACATTTCCTTCACCCACTTACTATGAACTACTTCGTCCGTTCACCTTGGTATTGACGCATACATCTGCTCTCCGTAAAGAGGTCATTCCCAGGGTGACACGAAGTGTCATATGAATCTCACGGTGTGAATTACGTGGAGACGTGGCAGTTGAAATCATACACTTGATTTCTGTTCAAACAAATTCCCCATATTCACCCGAGCCTAAATTTAAGCTAAAAAATACTCTCCGTAGGGAGGTCACTCCCAGGGTGAAGTACCACTTAATCTAGACTGGGAACTCTTAGGGATGCGAGAGCTAAGAATAACATACCGCGTATGTTATTAATCTCTCACTTAAGTTTTCTAATAACTCTATCCTATAGAAGTTATTCACTACCACTGAAGTGTTCTAATGTTTAGGTAACCTTATACATAGGTTTTTATTTGGGTATATAAAAATAACCCTAAGTCTATGTACTTTATCCATGTATAACTCTTATAAATGGACTTAAACCTATGACGTCTAGGTGATAAACCTTTTTATTACCTCACATCGCTCACGGATACTCATAAAACTGGTTACCAATGCTCAATTATTTGGCCATAATCCCCAGGTAGGAGGTGTTCGGTAGACCATCAACTTAAATACCCGCAACCTTCGTCAGGATTATATATCGATTTAGTTTGTAACCCTAGTTTTACAAGTTTAATGACCAATTTTAACTAATTAAAACATGTGGTTAACCTACGTGAGCATACAACTATTCTTCGTTATGGATTTTAAGTGTCTAACCCAATTTTATAACAGCTTATAAAACTTTAGACATGCTAAACATCTACAACATACAGGCATTCAATATCTAATATAACACATATATTAAATACAAGAAACCCTAACATGCATACTATATATGATAACAAATTATAACATACTTTCAATGCATGTTGCATGCTTCCTATCGTGGGATTTTAAATCTAATGGCATACTATATGCACATACAAGATTTATTTAATTATAACATACATCCAATACATAAATAATTAAACACGTACTGATATGGTTTTAGTTTTGGCAAAAACAAGCAAACAAAAGCCTAACTATTACAAAAACAGCTTCAACACTGCTCGAACTGCTCTAAAACCGTTTGAACTGGACTTGAACCATCTGAACCGGACCAGCAAAGACTGAACTAGACCAACCACAAACCATTTGAAGCTGAACCAAACCAAACCTTAAGCGAACCAGTTGAACCGACTTCTCTTACTCTCGCCCAAAATCTCACTAAGTCTGATTGTTTAGCAATGACAACCATCATCATGCGAATGGGCTTGATCGTTTAGTGCTTGCTTGATTGTTTAGCAACCAACACCTATCGTTTAACGAAGCTACATGATCATATAGTGTTCATCTTCTATCGTATAGTGTCATCGTCTACCGTCGAAGGATGCTACACGATCGTTTAGTGTCAAACACTATCGCATAGCTTCATCATTTAGCGTCGCGTCTTGATCATTTAGCGCGTGCTCGAGGTAAACGATTGCTTAGTGCTATCGCATAGCAAATTGACACATCGCTCAACTGCCGCCTCATAGGTAAACGATCGTGTAAGCGATCGCTCAGCGCCATCGCATAGCTTTTCGTCGCATCGCTTAGCTTCTGATCAAAAGTAAACGATCGTCTAAGCGATCGCTCAGTGCCATCGCATAGCTCTTCGCCTCATGCTTAGCTCCCACCTGAAGCTACACGATCCTGTAGTGCCATCGCATAGTAAAACAATGCATCATTTAGCTCCCAAGGTAAATGATCGTTTAGCGCACAACACCTAAACGATTAACGCCCAAAGCTACATGATCGTTTATCTTTTTCTTCATATCGTCTAATGTATGAAGCTAAACGATCGTTTAGCTTCTGAAGCTTAACGACGATATGAGCTGAGGCTGATCGTCTGGAATCTGTAACTTGGCCTCATCGCTTGTTTCTTCGAATTACAGCTTAATTTCAACTTTAATGACCCCAAATAAATTATAGACTCTTGGGAAGAGATTAAAGCTCATCAAGCAAGAGCCAATTATAAATTTAAATGGGAAATCAAGGAGAAATTAAAGGCTAAAACTTAGAAAACCATATCATTACAACAATTTCATATTTTCATACAAAACATCTACCAAACCATAATTAATCTGAACTGAATGCTTATAAGATGCTTTGATATCAATTGTTGGATGGACACCATCATGCAGCGGAATAAATCAGGATCTATAAGCACTCTAATTCATTAATTTTGTTTGAAAAGAAACATGCTAAAAACAGAGTATAATGGGTTTCATCAACATATCTTGGCCGAACCAACGAAATCTCCATTTCCAACTGCCAAAACCTCTGAATCCTTGTGTAGACCACCACAAGATCTTCTTTACTATCCTCTTGGTGCTCTATATTGAGTTGTGGGACTCATAATAAGCTGGAATCAAAGGGAATATGGAGAAAGCTCACTGAAGAGAACCCATTGAAGAACACTTTCTACATCCGAATTTTTCAGCAAAAATTCAGTCGGTTCTCATGCCTTTCTTCAATCCAATCTCTTCAATATATTGCAGACTAACATGCAGAGAGATGTGCTGCATGGGATGCAGCTCATGCTTGGAGTAAAGCAAAGGAGGAGGTGATGGGTTCTTTGTAAGCTAGTTGAAGATGAATTGAAAAATGCATTTTTCAAGTTTTTGTGTAATATTCAATTTCCAAAAATCCATTTTGATTTTAAAATCATATTTTATTTAAAAAATCAAAATTTATTAATTTTACAAATTAATTTCAAAAATTAATTTTCTAATAAAATTAACAAATAATTATTTAAAAAATTTAAATAATTCTAACTAATTTAATATCCAATATTAAATTATTTTTTACACAAATTCATCTTCATATATTTAAATCATATTTAAATATATTTTCTCCAATTTCGTTTGATTCTAATTAAAACGTTTCAAATTAACATATCACACTACTCTAGAGCTATCCATTTCCGAGCTAGTAGGGGGACCTCATGGACCTACAAATCATGGGCTCCAACGATCCGAGATTAATCGGCTAAACTCATTAGACCGATCTAACCCCCATTCGTTAACTAATGGGTCACTCCACTAAAGCCCATAGTTGAACTCCCCTCACTGTAGATATATTATGTCCACTCGATATAACTATGATTAGTAAGTTAACTCTTCACAGGTTGTTTGTAATAACGGCTGAGTCAAATCTCTGTTTTATCCCCGAAATTACCTTTTGTTCCTTAAGTCCCCACTGATCCTCTAATGAACAATTTTTTTGTGATCCAATCACAAAACCGAGTCCCTCTCATTCCAAATGAGAGGGCAAGATCACTTGTTCAAGCCTAGAATCAACACATAAAGAAACCTCTCTACTATCCCTAAAGCGAGTAGGAGTGAATTTTCACTTGCACCCTATGTCCTCAGCTATCTATCCAATCTTACCCTTGAAATGACAGTCATATTGAGCCGGCGCTGTTGAGCCAACCCTCACCTATGCAAATCTAAGGGCAATCCCAGATAAACAAGAGTTCATAGTTAGCTTAGGATTAAGGTCCAGTTACTTAGGTCATCGCTTTGAAATAGTCAGTCTTAAACAGTAAACGACGTTATAAAGTAAGAGTGACTCATTTCGTGGTCCGATCTTGTATAAACTCTTTTGCACAAGGACACCCCCACTCCTCCTATCCAACATGAACGAATTAGGATCACTTCGTTTGTAGCACTTTACAACTCCTTGTAACAACTACAAAGCAGGCCGTATCCAATAGTGTTACCAGAATAAGGTATCCAATCTTATCCATGTACTATAGATCATTTTGACTATTTACTCGAACCTGATCCACCTTTATGTCTCCACATAAAGTTCATGTACTCATCCAATAGTCAAGGGACTTTTAGGTTTATTGAATTTTCAGAATAAGCTCCATCATTTACATACCACAAGTTTTAGCACATAAAACCCAACATCGACGCTGTAATGACTCGATTGGTGTGCTGATGGACATCCCTTGAACAAGGCAATAAAGGATTTTGGTTTGGTCTCTCATGACATCCATGAGATACAGCACTGGCATCAATCTAGAGCACATGAAAGCATGCCAGATTTGACCAGAGACGGACATATCCGTGCTTCTGAATCTTACGGTGATCCCTCAGGACTTAGCCCACTGAACTCTTGGCCCACATAAGATCTAAATACATCTTCTTCCGAGAACTACCCAGAGCAAAACCTATCATACTCATCATTGATGTCATGTAAACTGTAGACTTCGTTGATGTGTGATGATGAAAAAGGAACCCTAACACCTCTAACTAATGATATATCTCTAGTTTCGTCCATGTTGGTGTAGAACTCCCTGACTATGGGCAACCGCCTCACAAAGATGGTCGGCTAAAGATTCCCACCCTCACTCATGGATCTGCTCTGTAATGTGGGGGTAATAGTAGCCTCTAGGCTTAAGGCTCTCTCAGGAACTAACCTCCTAGAAGAAACCATGTAGTTATATCTATTTTGGGCTTCCATAGAACTAAACCTAGGATGGTCGAACTTTGGTGTGGGGTCTTGCCCACTAGTGCTAGCTTCCCTTCTTCGTACCCTTCTACGACCCATTATAGATTTTTCAAAAAAAAGGTCACAAAATTTGGTTCCTTGATAATAATATCCAACACCCTTCTTCTAAAACACACCAAAACCTACCCCCAACTTCCAAAAATTACCCAAAATTTCAACATGCACGTAGAAAAAAAAACCCCAATATTTTCATATATTATTCAATAACATCTCAAACCAATACAAGAATGGAGCAACAAACAAGCAAAAACAGATTTCTTGTATCCACACACTAGAATTATGCAACAAGAAAGAAGAATGGCCCAATAGTTTTACCTTTGAAGCGACAAAATCTAAAAAAAATCCAAGAACTCGCTATACCTTGAATGGATGAAAAACCCACGAACTTTCAATTGATTCAAGGGAAAATCGTGAAAGGATAGGCGAAAATCGTGTGTAAGATGAAAAATAGTGAAGAGGATTGAGGAAAAGTGGGAGGGTTGGCTCGGGCTTGAGGAAAAATTTGAAGAAGATGAAGAAGAAAGGAGATAGACATAGTGTTTTAATGTTGTTCTGTCTCGTAGTGTTGCAACGCTACGATTGTAGCATCGCGATGTTGTGCCCTAAACTCTATTTTTTATTATTATTATTATTCCAAAATTAGTCTTAAAATGAAAACAAAAATATCTACCCTAAAGTTAAAAAAAGAAAAAAAAGGAAAATAAAATAAAATAATATCTATCTTAATTAAATGAAAAAGTAAAAATTTTAAAGTCTGGATGCCTCCAGGAAGTACAAATTTTTAACGTTGATTGCTCGACGTGACCCGTCCCCTATCAAGATACAATGAAATTCTTGTATTTCTCCGGTTCTTTCTTGGATGAGTCGATATGGCCTGGTAGGGCCATAAGGGTTCCCATTTTCTGAAAATAACTAGACAGGTCAAATTTTTTATTTTTAATTTTTGAAAACAACGGTAAAATAAAAGACTGTAAAATTGACTCAACTGAAAAGAAAGACTCTGATTCAATTGACTTGTGAGGTGAAGGCAAGCAAAATTAAAAAATGAGAGGAATACCGGTACAAAGAATTAGGCGAGGCTTGGGAGTCTCTAACTCTTTTACTTGAAATTCTTCCAAATTAAGCCCATACTCATAGTTAACCTCACTAACTCATTCTTGTTGTGGCAGAAGATAAACGTCATCGTCCGAATCAGTCCATGCACATTCCATCACAAGGCCGAGCTCATTGCCACAGACGTGAGATGGCTCTAAATGATTTCCTGCGTGCTTAGAAAAATCATTAGTACTTTCACATGTTAAATAATCCAATGCCTTACCTTGCTCAGAAATTTGAGGGACCATGGGTTCTGCGGGATCATCCATGCTCATATCACCATTGCTCACCTTGGCATCCTCAGAGGGTGATTCACAATACTCCTCCAATTTCCAAACTGATTCAGCAATTTGAGCGATTTGGTCACTCAAATTTTGAATTTCATCTCTGACTTCACCTTCGAAATAGAGATCGTGCTGCTGGAAATTGATGGGTTCTTGATAATAGTAGAGGTGTTCCTGCACAAACTCACTAGAGCAATTAGAAAGTTCTCTAACTATATCCTCTAAGGAAATACCTACATGGGTAGCCCGATATGGCCTGCCAACTCCCAAGGAGAATAATATCCGCAATCAAGCCCGTGTGAATTTTGAACCTGTAGCCAGAACTTGCACAGTAGAGGTTAGTTTAAAATTTTGATCTCTAAGGCCACAAATCTTTCTTACCTCTTGTGATTCCTATTGCTTCGTATATGGAAAACCATACTTGTTGATATTTCCTGCCACAAAAGAACAAATAGACACAAAAAGGGAATATATATATATATATATACATATATATATATATATGTTTTTAAAGTTTAACAGCCAACTCTAACTAAAAGATATTATTTGGCTTGCTTCCCCAGCAACGACACCATTTTCTTTCAAAGCCCGAAAGCCTACGTCGTAATTAAGCCTCGAGTCTAGAAAAAAGAAAATTTATAATATCACCGAACTACTCCAATTACTACTAAAATGTAGCAACAATTGTAAGTGCGGGATCAAACAATAGGGAAAGGAAGAATTAATTTCTTTCTGTATTAGATTTGACTGCGAGGAAAACAGTAAAAACGGGGTGTTGGTTTTTAATATAGAAAGATGCAAGAAAAGTAAATTTCAAGGGATATATGGAATGGTAAAGAACTCGTTTAGTTCTTACATCAAGTGTTCATTCAATGTAAATTAAGACATTGTTATATGCCAAATAACTAATATTCGAATTATGCATAGCTACTTAATTTGACAAGAACTAATCAATCTCTACAAAGGCCGAAAATCAATTAATCCAAACCAAATCGAGCGTCCTAATCCGTATTTGAGGCTAAAAAGACCATGCTCTAACTAGCCTACATGCTCCTAGATGCAATTGGGTCCTTAGTGGCCATAAAGAACTAGAAACACATGCATGAAAATCAAGGATTCAACTATGTTGATTAAGTGTCAGGAAAGCCATGTTTAAATAATCAAAGTATTTCTTTAATTCTAGATTAAATGTAGGAGCAAAGGTCGAAGATCAATCTATACACCTAAGCATGATCATTTAATCTGTGCTACAGGGGTAAATTCAAAGCGTGGACGATTACAAGGATATGTGCGAGCCTTAATTTAACTAGCAAAGATATGCAATCATGATGGGATCATCAGTCAAACACAATGGAGTAAGTCTAAATCATGCGAGATTAAAGAAACACATAATTCTTAATTGAAACACAAAATTGAACATATAACTCATTAAATTACAGAGAACACTTAGTCTAAGAACTAATCGAAAATTACCTCATTGATTCATAGACAAAGCAATGGGATACAATCAAGTACAAAACCACAATCTGGAAAAGTAAATCTAACCTATGATACTGAATACATAGAGGAAAAAGAAGAAATCAAGGCCTCTCCTTGGCCTCCATGAAGAGTTCGGCGTTTTTGGGCCTTTTTCTATACAATTCAACATTAATTTGACCTAGTGAAAGGAGACATTTATAAAAAATTCAAGGCAACATTGTAATGCTATATTCGAGCATTGGTTTGAAATGATTTCCAGATCTGTGAAGAACTTTCATAGCCAAACAACTTTCTTAGAAGCTTCACAAGCGGCTACATACTCAACCTTCATAGTGAAGTCAGTAATGCCCCCTTGCTTTGTGCTCCTCCAGCCTACTGCCCTTCCATTAAGAGTGAACACTGATCGTGATGTTGATTTCCTAAAGTCCTAATCAGTCTGGATATCAGAGTTCTACACGAGCATGTAGTCCTTCGTTCTCTATAGAAACTTAAGGATATTCTTAACGGCGGTCTAGTGATCATATTCTAGATTAGAATGTTATCTACTGACTATCCCCACCACATAACAGATATCAGGTGTAATACATAAAATCCCATACATTAAGCTGCCAATAATCGATGCATATGGTATCCGTCTCATTTCCTCAACCTTTTGAGGTGTCTTAGGACACCGTTCCTTAGACAATATAACTCCATGCATGAAAGGTAATAAACCTCTCTTGGAGTTCTACATCAAATATTTGACAATAATTTTGTCAACGTATGATGCTTGAGACAGAGCTAGCATTTTGTTCTTTCGATCTATTAAGATCTGGATTCCCCGAAAAAACTGAGCCTCTCCCAAATCTTTCATTTGGAATTGGGTCGCTAGCAAGTTCTTAACTTCAGTCAATAGACTTACATCACTCCCAATGAGTAGGATATCGTCTACATACAACACTAGAAAATCTACTAAACTGTTGATGATCCTTTTCTATACATAAGGCTTATCGACATTCTAATCAAAGCCGTAAGATTTGATTGCAGTATAAAATCTTATGTTCCATGATTTAGAAGCTTGCTTCAATCCATAAATGGACCGATTAATTCTTCAAACCTTTTGCTCTTGACCTTAGGTTATGAATCCCTCAGTCTGATCCATATAAATGCTCTTTTCAAGATTGCCATTCAGAAAAGTAGTTTTGACATCCATTTGCCAAATCTCATAGTCATAATATGAGGTAATGGACAAGAGGATTCGAAAAGATTTTAACATGGCAACAGGTGAGATAGTGTCCTCATAGTCGACTCCGTCAACTTTTGTATAACCCTTTGCCACTAGTCTAATCTTAAAGGTTTACACCTTCCCATCAGCACCCCACTTTATCTTGTAGATCCATTTGCAACCTATAGGTTTAATGCCATCAGGTTGATCTACAATATTCTAAACCGAATTGAAGTACATCTTCTCCATTTCGAGATCCATAGCTTTGATCCACTCATTTTTGTCAACATCCTCCATTGCCTTCTTGTAAGACAATGAATCCTCAACATCTCCATAGCTAGGATTTCTATTAAACCCATATAATGGATAGGCGGGTTTATAATCCTCCTACTACGTTGAGGCTCCCTTATCACTTGAGGTGGATTTGATCTACTAGATGATCTAACTTCAACAACTTTTGTTAAGGTATTAGGTTCTTTAACAACTCTTGTTGAAGGTTAGTACTTTCTTTAAAAAATTCATCTAACACTATTTTACTGTCGGGCTTATGCTCCCTCATATGGTCTTCTTCTAGAAAAGTAGTATTTTTCGAAACAAACACTATATTTTCCTTAGGGTCAAAGAAGTAACCGCCTCTTATTCCTTTGGGGTATCCTACAAATAGGCACAATTTTGGACAAGTTTCCAGTTTCATAGGATTTGCTTCAAGAACATATGCTGAGCAACCCCATATTTTGAAATGATGTAAACTAGCTTTACGACCATTCCATAATTCGAAAGGTGTTCTCGTAAAACTCTTGGATGGAACAGTTCAAAATATATGTTGCAGTCTCTACTAACAAACCCCAAAACGAATCATGTAACGAAACATAACTCATCATAGACCGAACAATGTTCAACAGGGTTTGATTTCTCCTTTCTGGTACACCATTCTGCTGAGGTGTACCAGGTTTTGCGAGTTGGGATACTATTCCATGATCTATCAAATAGTTCTAGAAGCTAAGATCCAAAACCTCTCCACCTCGATCAAATTGAAATGTCTTAATTGTTCTATTTAATTTATTTTCAACTTCGACCTTGAACTCTTTGAACTTTTCAAAAGATTCAGACTTATGTTGCATTAAATAAACATACCCATATCTTGAATAATCATTAGTAAAGATGATGAAATATTCATGCTTTTACATTCATCGAACCACAACTATCTGAATGTATTAGCTCTAAGGGTTCTTTGGCCCTGTGACCTTTTCCAGTAAAAGATCTTTTAGTTATTTTACCTTCAAGGCATGACTCACACACATATAAGAATTTTCTTCTAACTCGCTTTGAAGTCCATTGTTTACCAATCTTTCAATCCTATTGAGACTGATGTGTTTTAATCTCAGGTGCCAAAGTTGGGCATTTTCTTTAGGATAAATTCTATGTTTTTTATTTTGAGTTATTGCAATTTTAAACATTTCAGTGTAAAGGTGGAATTTAGTTGCTAACGGTCTTAGCACATAAAGATTATCTTCAAAATTTGAAAAACAAATATATAAACTATTTTTGTAAATAAACACTTTATTTACATTAAAAGAGACAATATGATATAAGAATTTGGGTCCTCCCATTGTTGTAGCTGAGACAACGTGCCCAGTTCCAACCCGCATCGTCATCTCCGTAGCTTCCAATTGCCGCCAGGAACTAATTCCCTTAAATGAACAACAAACATGGTTAGTGGCACCCGAATCAATTATTCAGGCCGAATCATCATTCTCCACTAAACATGTTTCTAGAACAAAAAAATCATATTTACCTTGCTTGGCCTTCTTCTTCTTTGCCAAGTATTTGGGTCAATTTCTTTTCCAATGTCCTTCCTCATTGCAATGGAAATAGATTCCCTTTGCAGCCTTGGCCTTCTTGTCCTTTTGAGCAGTAGCTGGTGGGTTAGCTTTCCCCTTTCCACCTTTCTTCTTCATCCACTTTTTGGTGCTGAAAGAAGAAGGCACAGACTTCTTTCCAGAGGTCGAACCTCTAAACAATTGTCACACTCCGCCCCAGACCACCTTCTCAGCCTGGGAGAGGGATGTGACTGCAGCAGTTATCAACCCTTGAGCGGACACGTACTGCCTAATGATTCTTGTCGAATAACTCTGATACCATACTATAACTTATACACAACAGAATGATTAAGTCAAGGAGATAAACTATAACAAATTAAGTAGGTCCATCTTTTATTACGACAGTGATATAACGTTTATACAACTTAAGGACTTGATAACAAAGTTTACAACAACAACCGTAAAAACCCTCCGGAAGTGTAATTCGGGCACGTGGCAGACCTTGACCTTAGCAGCACCATGGAACTCTTCATCTTCCGTTACCTAGGGGGGGGGGGGATTAAGAAAACATTTTGAAGAGTGTGAGCTATTAAGCTTAGTGAGTGGTTCTTTTAAAGATGAAAATCATTTTGAAAATCATCATTTTTGGGAAATCAATCATATAATAATAATCACAGTGTACCCATGCCTGATCATGGATTTATTCATGCAATGATTAACCTTTATTCCAAAATGCTACACGTGGCATGCATATCATATCATCAATCAATACAATCACCTATGGAAACCTTCCTATAACCCAAATTCCCGCCAATGTGCACATCGACCATTTTTATTTATCCCGCTAGTCATGCTTAGGTACTTGACCATATTTTCCACCGGTCGTCACCAACTATTATTTTCCGCCGACCGAAGCCAACCAATTTTTCCTGCCAAGCACCTTTTGTTAAGCATGCTAACCACATTCTGGGCATAATCGCAGTTTCCATAGTCACACACAAGCAATATCATGGCAACATCATATTACCAAAGCATGTAGCTTGTATCCATAGATGTATATGTTCCAATATCAGAGTATAAAGCTAAGTGAATACTCATAATATGCATTTACTATCAACACTGTATAAACACACAATATGCAACATAACACTCATGATATATCGAACCTATAACGCTATAACACTCACACTATGTGTTAATTATCAAAGCTATAACACTCAAACTATGTGTTAATTATCAAAGCTATAACACTTACACTATGTGTTAATGATCAAAGCTATAACACTCACAACATATGTTAACTATCAAAACTATAACACTCACCTTAATTGCTTAAGAGCCTTTCTAATAGTTCCCTTTTCTACCTCGGGCTCCCTTTTTACCCCTAGAATCCAGATCCAACTTACAGCTTAGATTACTCATAGTTATAAACCTTATTTTAAGATACTTCCTTCTACCAAACTATTCTAAAATGTCTCAAGAAGCTTACCATAAAATATTAGCTCATAACTCTTCATGGTTTAGCCAGAATCATCCAAACATCAAGACTGGCCCAGCTTACCCGATAGCTCGACCCCTCTGTCTTTTCCTCATTCTCCAGTCCAATTCCTTATAGATTCTTCTCCATCAGCCTCTCCATGAAAACTAGACTCTCTTATCTTTCAGATGGCTTTGGAATTACATCAAACGCTCGAGTAGATTGGGAGATCTCCTCGTCTCAATTTGATGCATTCTCCTTCACCCTCACTGTCCAATGCACTCTACTCTCCCCTCTTTTTACGAATTTTATGATTTGTGATTTGAAAATGAAATCCCAACGGCTCTATTTATAGGCGTCCAAACCTCCTATGGTATTGACACCACCTACTTGGCTGCATGGCCAAATGTTTAATCCTCCCTTTATCAACATAAGCTGACTTCACCCTGGTTCAATGTGTTCTTCCCAAATGCATCCAACACAATTTCTTAAGGTTTAAGAATTCCTCTTAATCGGACACCTCAATCCTAATTGACATTTGCCCTTACGTCTTCAAGCTTTGTTTGTATTCAATTTAGGGTTTTCAATGCATAATCTATAAGATCGTGGCCAAATTCAACACATAAATGCCCGACCATTCGATGCACAGGCAGTTTCTTTCGATCGCGTGGGTGTGACGTTCGAATGAGGCGTTCAAGTTGCTCTCGCTCTCTTCTCTCTCACTCTCTCCCCCTTTCTCGCTGATCTCGCTCTTCCTACTCTCGCTCTCGCCCACTTTCTCACTCACAATCTCGCTCTCTCCGCTCTCGCTCTCTCCAGCCTTCTCGCTAGCTTGGATCTCGGCAGTGTCGCTCTCTCCCATTCTCTAGCTCAGCCAGTCTCACTCTCTCCCATTCTCTCACTCAACCAGTCTCGCTCTCTCTCATTCTCTCACTCAAATCAATCTCGCTGCCTCCACTCTTGCTCTCTCCCATTTATTCTCCCATTTTCTCTCCAATCTCGTTAGCTACTGTGAATATGGTTTATCTCCGTGCAACTTCCACACGAATTTTCCCAAATAATTTTCTATATTTTCCTCAGTTCTTCAATCCTTTCTTCACTGTTCAGGACTTAAGTCTTCATGGTTTTCTCTTCTTTTTATCCTTTTAGGGTTCTCTCTACTCGTATTCCAGAATCAAATATGGTTATCATAACTATAATACCTAACCATTATAGTTTACATTCACTTTTACTAATTGTTGATCCCCAGAAGGTGACAATTATTACAGTTATTATGACAATTGTAAAATTATTAGATTATTTACATAACATAGAATTTAACTTCCTCCTAATTAACCCCTCAATCACTTACTTAAGTAGGAAAATGGAGATCCGGGTTTCACAACAACTTCTTGGAGGATGAAGCAAAATTTACCTCATCCTTTTGTTCCTTGGTTTTCATCAAGGATTGAAAGGTTTGTAGCTCATTGAGCAAGGTGGTCAGGTTGTTCAATCCTATTCATAATAGCATTGCTACGAAATTTAAGAAACTTTTAGGTAAAGTTTCTAGGATGAAGCTAACTTGACTGACTTCATCAATATAGACCCATTCATTTCTACCATGTTGAAGTGGACCATCATGTTGAGAACTCGTCTCTAACAGATGCCCCTTCTTCCATACGGACATTCAAGATGTATTTAAGAGCGTCGTGCCGAAGCTATGCGAACGGTTGTCTGAACATTCCCCTCTGGGACTCCATGATCTCACGGGCAGTGAGCATGGGCTCATGCTTCTTGGCCAAGACTTCAAAAAGACTTTCCAAGATGTACACTTGGGCCTTCTCGTTTTCCAGTGTTCATCGTTCATATGCTTCTTAAACATTTCGAACAACATTTGGAGCTATAATGGAAGGACAGTCCTCCATTAGGACAAATCGAAGGTCCTGAATGATCAAGATAATGTTGATTGTGTTTTTCCAAGTCGTGCAATTATCGTTCGTTAGTTTTTTTACGGCGAGTAAATTATGAGTCATAATGAATAAATTTGTTGAAATCATACAAATGATTTATATTAGTCTATTTGCATTAAACCACTTAGAAAAACCAACCAATTTTATCAAAATAATCTAGTGTAACCTAAGTGACATCTATTTTGCAATGATGCTTCGGTGAGATGGGAAAAATGCCACTGTAGGGTGATTCTATTGCCATAGTAAAAGCAAATGACGTGGATAGTGTTTTGATTAAGATTTTTCCTATGCGACTGAGTTGAACGCGGAGTTGATGAAAGCATAGAGTTACAATAAGTATGCGATGAAGGGGTTTAGCTAACATTTCCTAAGATTGTGCACAGGTTATGCAATCATGCTACACACAAATAACAACACTTCATTTCTCAATGCAGAATGCTATAATTCCTGTTTCTAGGACACATGCGAAGCATATGCGAAACAGTCAATAGGACTTATTTCTAAGCCTCTACTCTTGCCTATGCGATGATGAATGATGCACACATAAAACAAGGTGACCGCATACAATCATTCCTATTTCCAGGGCGCATGCGATGTGTAAATAGCAATAGAACTTATGTCTAAATTTCTATTTCTTGCTTATGCAATTCTAATCTGACTCTCTCAAGTCTAGATTCTATCTTTAGACTACTCTCTTAAGTATGTCAAAAGGGTGAATGATGCATACATAAGACAAGATGGTCGCGTAAAATGTAAATCTTAAGTCATGCTAGCTAAGTACTTCTCAACCCATTCAAAAATTTAGCTACTCATACATGGTATGGAGAGATTGAACATAGATTGAAATGAGATTTCTATTTTCTATAAATAAAGTACTGAATACAAAATAACAAATGGATGTGAGAGATAACAAGCCCGGTAAGCAATGTCTTGCTTCCCGTGGCCTTTTACACTACTCTTTTATCACTTCAACTCCGTTCTCAATGTGGATTCTTGCTCTCGCAAGTGTTGGCTCTCTCTCCTTTGCACTGCTTTTCGACAGTCTCTCGATCTGTCCGGGAATGATCTCTCGGCTTCCTTGTCTATTTGCTCTCTCCGTCCTCTATGTATAAGTGTGCACGAGAATGAACTAACTGACTAACCAACTAACTTCCTTTTAACACTGGTGGCCTTCGGTATTTATAGACTTCAAGGTGAAGCAGCCTTTCTTGCTAATGATTGCAATGATGGACGCCATTAATTCCCCTACTCTGATGCGCCTTTAATGGTCACCAAAGTTGAGTTACTTGCTACAGTGTGGCTTTTAACAACTTGTCAACTAAATTCGGAATCGATCGTTATCAGCTTTCTGTCCCATCATGATTTATTATTCTATCGCCTTGATGCGAGGTTTTTATGCGGCCACCATTTTTAGGAACTTCTCACGATCGCATGACTTACGATCATAATTTTCAACCGCACTGACGCATTGTGCCTGATTGCAATTTCATATGCGCCATCACATTGTTCTTGCACAAAATAGGTAAATTAACTGCTTTTATGGAATGAGCACTTGCGATCGCAATTCCTTTCAGTTTAGCGCTTTCGGACATGATATTGCTTATTTTACCATCGCATTCTATCATTATTTTACTTATTTGAGTTGTAATCACTTGTATTTCTACCAGTTATCACATAGCTTTGTGATTGTTTAATTAACTTAGGAAAATCCAGCTACTGAGTTTAACTATGTGATTGTTTAATTTGCCCAAAAACAATATTTGCTTTGGATAGCTAAATAATATTTTTTATTAAGGTGCATTAAACACTTTAGAAAACATTAACCAATAATGGTATACTTGTTACAAATCTATCTAATTTACCTTTCTAGGCCAGTTCCTAGGTAGGGGTGTTTCGTTTTCGTCAACTTAAATACCACAACCCTAAATAGAACTAGGCTTAGACAAAAGGTCCCTTACATTTGTTACAATGTTAATATTTTAATTAAAAAAATTAATCCTATTAAATTGATTAAAAGATTAAACTAAATTTCTAATCTCATTAGAAATAGATTAGAAATTTGATCTTAGGTCTTTATAATTCAAATCTGAAAACTATTTTAAAAAATGAATTTAATCTAAGGTTTGCATGCAATTCTGATTTATCGATTTTAATTTCTAATTTCATTTTGTTATAACAATTATAAGTGAATTAAGCATATTTAGGTAATATTATAACAATTATAAATTATGCTAAAGTGGTGACATGCTACATGAAATTTCATTTCATTACTAACATACATAACAATTATATTACTAATAACATATTTCATATATACATTCATACTATATATTATAACTCTTATAATATTACTTATGCATGTATATGTTATTAGTGAATGCACATATATATTATAATATTTACACTATATGATGCATGAGTATGCTAAAAATAAATCATGGAACTAAATATATATATTATAACATTTATAATATTACATGATGCATGAAAAAAATGCATAACCTATAGTGAGATTTTATACTATATGGCATATATTATAGTATATAATAATAAAATTTAAAGGATATTAATGGACCGGGATTGGACATCTCGAACAAAATAAATCTAACTATTAAATATTAATAGACATTTGGTTTCAAATAGCTGAACCGGGTCTTGAACCGTTTGAACTATACCACAAACTACTTGAACTAGCAATGAACCGATCCAGAAGAACCCAAAAAACTCGAACCGGAGAACCCATGAACCGTGCACGAACTGGAGCTTGAACGTGCGTCTTCTCTGCCTCGGAGCGTGTTAGGAAACTGATTCTTGAAAGATTTTGATTAATGTAACCGGTTGGCACAACAACTAAACGAATACTGAGATCTTTATTAAACGATAAACGTCAAAAAGGACTAAACGATCACTTACAGTTGTTACCCGATCGTTTATCAAATACTAAACGATCATTTACAAGTTCTACACGATCTCTAAGAAATATTAGACGATCGCTTACAAAATACTCTGCGATCGCTTATAAACTCCTACACGATCGTTTATAATTTATTACACAATCGCTTATAGATTACAATACGATCACTTACCAACTACTACACGATCGCAGGGCTCCGCTACACGATCGCTTTTTAGAAGTAGACGATGAGCGACACACTATGATGGCTTCTCCTACTCACGAGAGCTCTCCTTCTTCACTTCTGATATTCAGACTTCACTATCCTGCCTTCTGGTTTCTTTCCTCTTTGTTAACCACAACTTCTTCCAAGAGTCTTGAAAGTAATCTTTAACTGATTCAACTGTTGACATCCCTTTATTTTTTTATTCTTTACTTTTTGACATTGTAATGCAATTGGAGACCTATTAGAGCATCCTGATGTTGTGCCTTAGCATCACGACAAAACGGAGAAGATTTTCATCTGCCGCATCACAGCATCGTGATGCTACTGTATAGTCGCCTACTATACAGTTACGAACTCCTTCAAAACGCCTCCGATTTTTTCCTTGTTTTCTCCATAAATCATCTGGGAACAACATGAGCAACTCAAGAACAGTAAATACAGGCTCGATTTAAATTTTATGCCCCAACATGGGCCCTTACAAAACAGTTTTGTAAAAAGAAAAAATAAAATAAATGTACAATCCCAAAAACCATCGATAATTGCAAAACCATACATTCCACTGAACATTCATCACATGAATTATACAAAATGTTAAATCCCACCAATAAACTATAAAAACATTATGAAATTTTGGATTGGGCCACAAACCTCGGTCTAGTACCAATTGAAGGAACTGGTTAAGGTTCGTGAGCGAAAATGGGGATCGGACCCAAATACCAATTTTACAGAATATGAATTTTACAGAAGAAGATATAGAAATTATTCATTCAATTAATGAATCTTTACAGCATGCTAAAAAAAACAGACAAGAAAAATGGGTTCAAAAAACCCTTACCTTTGAGACCGATCTTGAAGAGAAAACTCTATTTCAAATAGACACCACCATGGAAGAAAACTTTGTATTCTCTAGATGAGAATCCAGAAGTGTGGGCTCTGGCTATTTTGGAAGAGAGAGTTTGAGAGAGAAGAGAGGAGATGATGGGATTCAGATCTTTTCATAACGTTTCTGTGAATTTGTGTCCATTGGTCTCTGGAAAGCCAGAGGGAGAAGATGAAACAACCCCTTCCCCCCCACCACGACGACGAAAGAAACCTCTATATTCTCTAGTTGAGAATCCAGGAGTGTGGGCTCTAGCTATTTTGGAAGAGGATGTTTAAGAGAGAATAAAGGAGATGATGGGATTCAGTTCTTTTCATAACGTTTCCGTGAATCTATGTGTATTGGTCTCTGGAAAGCCAGAGGGAGAAGATGAAACAACCCCCCCGGCCTATCATATAATATATATATTAAACTATATGTTATATCAAATATAACATAAAACCTATAGTTTCTATATTATATAAAAAACAATATGACTTATAGTTTCAATTCTATCTTACAAATGACTTTTAATATAAATAACATTTATATTAAATTTAATTATATAAATCCAATTCACATAATTAATATTGGAATAATATTAAAATATTTATTTTCTCTCAAATAAACTTTAGATTATAATGTATCAAATACATTATAGTAATTGTATCATATAAAAATAGATTAAATTAATTATATCATGTAATTAATTTCCTCAATTAATTTGAACAATTCAAATTAATCCAAAAATTGATTCTCATTAATTCCTGTTGAGATACAGAGAGGACCTCATGGATCTGTAGCTTGAAGCTCCAATGGTACTTGAATAATTAATTAAACTTCTTTAATTAAATTATTCACCATCTGTTAACTGTTGGACACTTCACTAAAGATCGACAACTGCATTCTTCGCACTACAATATATTTCTCTGTCCATTAGATATAATCAGTCAATAGTATGATGACCCATCACAAATTGCTCGTAAGTATGGCTAGGCCAAAATTATCGTTTCTCCCCTACAGTTACATCTAGCTCCTTAAGTACAAATGATCCCTCTAATGAATAATAAATCATAGTCCAACTATGACCAAACCCCTCTCGAGCCAGAAGAGGGTGTAGCGCCACATTGTTCAAGCACCAGAATCAGCACTCAGGGGAGCAATTTATCTACTTACCTCGTTGTTAGAAAATGAGCAATTTATCTACTTACCTCGTTGTTAGAAAAGGAGCCAGAAGTTAGCTAAGTACTTCTCAACCCATTCGAAAGTTTAGTTACTCATGCATATTGTAAAGAGAGTGAATAGATGTAGAAATAGAGGTTCCATTCTATAAATGAAATTGAAAAACAGAATGACAATGTGAAATAAAGATAAGGAGCCTGGTAGCAATTTCTTGCTTCCTAAGGCTTTTACACTGTTTTTCTCTACTCTGCTCAAAGAATATTCTTTCTTTTGCAAGAGTCACTTTTCTCTATTTTCCACGCTCCCTAGCACTCTCTCGAACTGACCAGGATGATCTTCTAGCGTCTTCTCTTCTTTCTCGCCTCCGCCTTCTAAGTATAAGGAAACCATGAACAAAGACTCACTATCTTCCATATGGCTCACCTAGAATAAAAACCGAAGTCCTTCAACGAAGGTACCCTTCGATATTTATAGAGCTTTAGGTGAAGAACTTTTCTCTCAAATGATTGAACTGATAGGATGTCATTAATTCTCTATCTGATGCGCGGATTAATTGTCACCGAAAAGCTGAGTGTACTTGCTACAGTGTGTCATTAACGGCTTGTCAACTTAATTCGGAATCAACTGTCATCAGCTTTCTGTCCCATCGTGATTTATTAAGCTTTCACCTTGATGCGTCTACTTTATGCGGCCACCTTCTTGAGTAGAATTTCACAAACGCAAACGATCGCATAGCCTTGCGGTCAGAATCTCTTAATGCGCTCGGACTTTAAATTCCTTGGATCACAATTCCGCCTCGCGCCAATGCATTTTCTCCACAAAATACACAATTTAGTTGCTTTAACGCGATGGACGCATGCGATCACAATGTTATAAACTTAATGCTTTTGGACGTAATTTTATATATTTTTACCGTCGCAACACTTCATTGTTTTATATCTCTGTGCTGTAATAACGTGCATTTCTATTATTAAATTAATTTAATTTAATATTCAATTATTAAATCAAACACTAATTTCGATGAATCCTAATTCATAGTTTTGATATTTAAATCTTATTTATATATCTCCATTTCTCTCTTTATCATTCAATTCACAATTTAAGGATATATTGTTAAATATATCACATATATTTAACACTTATTGCCTAATTCGAATATAAACACTTCAAACTCACTCGTCACACTATTCTATGATTTATTCTGATATGAGCTAGCAGGAGAATCTAATTGACCTACAGATCATGAGCTCCAACGGTGTGAGATTAATTGGCTAAATTCTTTTAATCGAATTAACCAACATTCGTTAACTACCGAGACACTTCACTAAAGCCTAGTAGTTGCAGTCCCCTCATTGTAGATATATATTTCTATCCGCTTGATTTAACCATGATCAATAAGTCAATCCTTTACAGGTTGTTCGTATTTACAACTGGGTCAAAATTATCATTTACCCTTGCAAGACATCGTGTTCCTTAAGTCTCCATTAATCTACTAATGAACAATTCATTTATGGTCCTACCAATAAATGGAGTCCCTCTCAGTCATAGATAGAGTGGGACCCCTTGTTTAAAATTAGGAGTCAGTACTTAAGGGAACAACCTATTTGCTATCCTGAAATTGCATAGGAGTGAGTTCAATCTTGCATAACTATGTCCTCGACTATATACCTGATTCTACCCCTAAAATGGGAGGCTTATTAAGCTGTGATATTGGGCCACTCTCACCATGCAGATTAAAGGATAATACCCAATAAATGAAAGTTCATAGTTAGCTCGGGATTAAGATCGAGTTACCTAAGGTCATGAAAATGAAACAATCAGTTTTAACAGTAAATGGCATTATAAAGAAAATTGACTATTTCCTTATCTAATCTCATGCAAATATCTTTTTCATAGGATGCATCCACTTGCATGTCTCTACATGAACGATTCAGGATCACATTGTTTGCTTAAATACATGTGGGCCGCATCCATAGTGTGTTAGCTCTCAAAAAAAGCTAACATTCCTAGCTTAATTTGGGCTCGTTAGCGGATTTTACATGTTTATTTCTCTATTTTGTAGGTATCGAGCAACCAAGAGGTGGAATTAATTATTTGGTGAAGAACGGGATTATTTTGAAGAAATTTGGATTTGAACATTTGGTCTTCAAAGGAGTTGAAAGACGAAAAGGCCATTGAGCATCATCGAGTACCATCGATTAAAAGGCTGTCGAATAATCAAGAAAATGCTACCGAGTGAATGAGGATCGAGTATCGAGTTGTCAAGCATTGAGTAATGAGTATCTGGCATTGGATGCAGCATTGAAATGCTATACCAAGTGTCGTAATGCTCCAAGTTGCATCACCGCCAGCGTCCCAACGCATCCTAACACTTCACTCCAACGCTTGAATGTAGAAGCATCAACATTGCAACGCTGCAAAGAATGACAGATATGGAGCTGAGTACACACACAACCAAGTGGCTAACTTCAACGTTGATGGTTCTCTCTCGTCGCATCAGCATTGCAACGCTATTCCAAGCGTTACAATGCTACGTTGATCATTATAAACTTCTCTTCTCGTCCTTAGGTTGAGATATGCTGAAATTTGGAGCTGAATGAATGGAGGCCAAAGTCAGACTTCGTTCTTCTTCTATTCTCTTTAATTTTTGGTATCCTTAGGTTAGTTTTGTTTTTTTATTTTATGCTGTAATTGATGGATTGGAGGTCCGTTCTTGATTTGTCTATTAATTGAGAGGTAATCGCTATCTAATTTCTCTGAGTAAGAGTTTTATGTTAATTTCTTGAAGGTTTTCTTATTAATTTAACTATACTCTTGTGAATTCTTTAGATGGATTTGTTTTAATATTAATGAAGCTTCGATGAATTCTTCTGACAAATTAATTTGTTAAAAGTCTTGTTTATAAAATCATCATAGCCTGTGCAATATTGATTGATTTAGTTGCATGTATTAGGATTGCATGTGTGAAGTCTAGACTTTTTCCGACCTAATGCATGTATTTCCTAATATAATCTTTTCCAAATAAGTCATGCTATAAGATATGGCTTTATGGCTTGTAGTATGTCTCAACAAGTGAACTCTTTCTTAATACTTTTCAGTTCTAACTTATATGTCACTGAGAAGGAAAAGATTTAAATTGTATTAAGGCTGATTTAGATTTTTATCAAAATTTGTTAATTGAGCTATTAGATTCTCTAATAGGTTAAGGGGTTGACAAATTTAGTATAATTAATTGATATCTAATGAAAGAAATTGCATGGAAACTCTCTCTTACTCTAGAAATTAGATAAACTCCTATTCTAGATTATATTTACCTCTTTTATTTTAATTTCATGCATATTATTTCTTCCACTTCAACACCCCCTATTTATCGATCTGATTAGGAAATTAACTTAACGAAACCAATCGCGTTTCTCTGCAGATCGACTCGGACTTACCACAGTTACTACGTCTTTGCAGTAACAGGAGTGTTCGGTATTGTAAATTTTCTTTTGATGAGACTCAAAGCTTATTAACGACGTGAGTTTCGGCCTTGTCATAGTGTTTCCAAGATAAGGTACCCAACCCTATCCCTATATTTATGGACTGTTTTGGCTATATACTCAAATTTGATCCACTTTTATGTTCATACATAAAGTCTGAGTATTCATACTATAGCCAGGGATTCGTTAATTCATTGGATTTAGTCTTTAAGAAGTATATTTTACATATTCGTTAATAACTTTATTGAATATACTCAGTAACATCTTTATTGCAAAATAGAATATGTTTAATATCTACAAACGAACGTACAACCTACAATCCTTTGACTGCTCGGATACCAATACAAAGGAATCAGAATTTTGCACATCGGGTATTACGTTGAACTTTCTTCTTGTATATTTCATGAAAAAAGAGTTCTCCTTTTATAAAGCATACAATAGACCCATTTAGGGTTTTCAAATATACATTAAAAAATTAAATAAATAAGAATTGAACAAATAAATCCACATGGCATCTTATAAATGGGAGATCTCTAATTAACACCATGTGACGATAGTTTGTTGAGGAAGATTCTGGACCGATTTCCTCATCACCAATTTTCTCCTTTGCTTTTCCTTTGTCAATATACTCCTTCCTTACAATCCTAAGTGAATGAAAATCAATTTTTGAGTGCTTTTCAATTATCCTTCCCACGATGCATGGAGGCGGAGGATTTGGGAATAGTGTAATCACACAATGAGAAAATTAAATCATATTTTTCATATCCATCAACATCCATCTTTAGTTAATTGAAAATCCTCATAAAAATCAAAATCAAAACTTATGCTCAATGATTAATCAAAATAAAAGTAGAAAAATCAATGAAAAGTTGCATTAATTTAGTTTTATTGGTAAGGAAAAATTAATTAAAAATTCAGTATAATTCCATAATATTGCTTCCCAAGTAGGGTTTATTTTGGTGACCATAATCTTGTGGACATGGTTGTAATGCCTCAAATTAAGGATTCATATGTGGTTTTGGAAACAGATTTCGACACCTAATTGCATTGACATTCTCCTGTCATTTCGTGGGAAGATTTCCAAGATGTCACCCAACAAAGAATTACTCCAACCTAAATATACTTAACTTTTGAGTTCCTATATATAAGTCATTGTTGTGTTTCAAAAGATACGATGGTTATTAGCCTTGTGTCGTGATTTGAATTCTAAGTGAGATGAATTTTCTAGTTTAAATGCAATGTTTTCTCTAACTAAACCCAAGTGTAAGTCTAGTTAGAGTAGTTCTCGGTGAGACCGGAGGTGGAACTCGGAGACATACGACTAAGTGCTGATGAAATAATTGTTTAATCATGACGTAGCAAGTTAATTTTTATGCAACCAAAGTATGCGATGACAATAATATATACTATCTAACATAGTACTTATACTACTGGTGGAATGAGTGATTAGATGAATGCGGTGGTAATTCCAAGTGCTAAATGAAGCCGTATGAGTTGAGGATGGATAAAAAATCAATGATTAGATAATGTTGAGAAAGGTCCAGTAACATTTTTCTGAGCAATGCATAAGTCATGGGTTCATGCGATAAACTCTTAAAATAATAACTTCACCTCTCAGTGTTCTAAGCCATAGTGTTGTATCTCTAGGATGCATGTAATGAGTTTTAGTTGCGATATGTCAACTTAATTTCTAAATTTACTTCTATCCTTGTTTAACGAGTTTCACAATCTCTTACTCTCTTAAGTAGTAGATTATTTCCTACTCAGATCAATCTCTCGATTTGATCTCAGTAACCCTTTTTCTGCACGCTTTAAACTAGATGAGCTCTTACTTGTGCACAATTGAATAAAAATGTTAGTTTATCTTTCTTAGTCCATTCGGAATTTATCTATTAATGCTTGTGAAAATAGACATCAACGGATAGAGTATGGAAATAATTGCATTCATATCAAGAAAAGTAGAGTTTTTCAATCTCTAAAAAATTAATACAAATGATAATGTCAAGAAGAATGTAAAGAGGATTAAAGTAGAAGGTTCCAAGCTGCCGGTCACAATTTGTTGCTCCCGTTGGCTACGGTGGTGGCTGCTTCACTTTGGTTGCAATCTTGTTAAGGTCTCCCTCTCCTTTTTTAGAGAAGAACACTAAGCTCTCACTTAGCATTCTTTAAATAAAAGCACGGAAAAATGGTGGTTATGGCATATTTAGGGATGGATGTTTGATAAAGTTTCAGCCTCTTTCGATTGTAGAAATCTTTATCTCCTTGATCGATTCTTCGAATGGCTATTTATAAGTATTGAAAAGAAGGTTCCTCGCCTCTTACAAATGATGGTCTAACACCTCACATTAATTTTAATGCCCTACTATGCCACCTACCTCGCTAGGGATCCATTGGCTCTACTACGAACGTCTTACACCAGTTACAAACTTTTTATGTTGATTTGACTTTCACCACCCACACATTTTTCGTTTTCTATCTGTCGTGTTTCATCTCATCATGTGGTGTTATACGTTGTAAAGTTGATTGCTGGTTAATTCCTTCTATGCGATCACGACTTGCATCTCGTTTCTTTGGCTGATTTTCTTCTCCTCATTTAATCTTAGTCTTGTATCCAAAAGTGATAAATTTTACCCTTTTCAAGGATTATTAGTTTTCTAAGCATATGATCGTAAGATATGATTATTTGCATGAATTTCTTGTTAAGTTAATGCATTTCCCTATGAATTTTCCTAATTGCTCTCAATAAAAAGGCAAAATGACTTGTATTTCGACAAGTTATCATACCTCCAAATTTAAAATAATGCTTGTCCTCAAACATATATTGAAAGTCTTAGTATATAACTCAACTCACTTCGATACATTAGCTAGACCTCTCAAAGTGCTTCCTAATTCAAGATTTATTTGACTTGTGTCCTTCATTAAGCTTTTTTGCTTTCATATGAAAACATTTCTAGACCATAGATGCAACAGGCTTATTCTTCAAAATTCCCTTACTAATTTCCAAGGCTTTCTTATATTCCTTTTCAAAAATGGGCTTATGGTTCAAAGTTTACAAAAATTTCTTTGCTACTCCTTTTATGTGTTGATCTAGGCATCTCACCATCATTTCCTTTTGCCCCCATGAGTGTCATGCGGACATCCAACTACGAGCAAGAGCCCTTTTCAAACTCAACTCCTATCTTGATTTTTTTTTTCTTTTTTTAAGTATAGGTAGTGATGTTTTAATTTTATTTCTGCGTTGATCATGATTCTCACCTTCATTTTGGCTTGCCCCCATAGGTGTCATGTGAACATTCAACTATGAGTAGGTTCCAATCTCAACACCGCTTTTATAACAAATATATATATATGAAAAAAAATTAAATGATAAGGAGATTTTCAAAAAATTTGAACGCATTTAGCTCAAACCTCTCCTACCTCAAAATTTAGAAGGAATCGAGGTCCTCCTTGCTGAAAATTTTGCAATGGCCGTAGAAAATTTTGCAAAAGAGATTTGAGGTAAAACTTGTACGCATACTTAATTTGCAGAAATGTTTCCTAAGGAAAAGTCCTAAACTTTAAGTACTAGAAACTTATCATAACAAATATTGGAATTGATTGGTACAAATATCATTAGTGAGGTTATATAGCAGAACGCATCAAAGCAAAGAGAAATGTTAAGAAAGCAGTAAATATAAACAAGAAACTAGTGCAAGGAAAAGCCACAAGGAAAATGAATTGAACTAGATAATTCAATCAATGTGATTAATTAACATGAAGCGATCAATGCGTAAAAAACATTGAATGAAATTCAAAAATTGATGACACCCCAAAATTTAATTTTTCACTCGTATTGTTTTTGTTATTTGGCAGGGAAGGGACTTTCTTCCTCTAGAAACTACAAAATAAAAGGTCCTATAAAGAGCTAACCAAACACTTGTTGAATGTATTGAAGTGTGAAGCGAAACTACTCATGTTGCCTTTGCATCTTATGTCGAATGAAGTTCCTTGTCAAGGTATGCTGGCCTTAACTTATGAGATTGTCGTCGAACAAACTCTCTTAGCTTGGCTTGTTGCTGTAAGAGCTCTTGTTGTTACTTCATATGGATGAGATTGGATATCTCGTCTTGGGAAAACTATGGATGCGGCCTAATTTGTATACTGATTCAAATGAAATGATCCCAAAATCTTTCATGTGGAGACATGCGGGTGGGGGAATCCTATGCAAAAGATTTTTTGCATAAGATTGGACTATGAAATAGTCGTTTTTCTTTAAAACGACCATTAGCTGTTAAAACTTATTATTTCAGTTCATTGACCTAGGGTAACTAGATCTTAATCCTGAGCTAACTATGAACTCCTGTTTATTCGAGATTATCCTTTGATCTGCATAGGTGAAAGTAGTTCAACAGCACTGCCCAGCCCTCTCATGGCCAAGAGGGACATGGTTTATTAGTTGGACTATAAACCAATTGTTCAATAGAGTATTAGTGGGACCTTAAGGAGCAAGATATATTTACGTTGGTAAAACGACAATTTTGACCTAGTTGTAAATACAAACAACCTGGGAAGGATTAACTTACTGATTATGGTTAAATCAAGTGGTCAGAAATATAATTACAGTGAGGAAAGTGTAACCATCGAGTTATAGTGGTATGTCTCGGTGGTTAAAAAATATTGATTAATTCGGTTTAAAGAGTTTAACCAATTAATCTCAAATCTAGGTTTATAAGGTCCCTCTACTAGCTCGTAAAACATTATATCTTGGATTAAAAAATTGGGCAAATTTGAAGTGTTCAAATTTGGAATTAAGGTTTGAATTTGAAATGTTTAAAGTCAATTTAGTGTTTGGATAATTATATTCAATATAATTAAACATTTCAATTTATTGAAATTAAAGGTAATTGCAGAGTTTAAAATATTTAAATATTGATTTAAATATTGATCACATAAATAGGATTCATGTTTGAATTAGGTGTTTCATTAATTTAATACTTGATATTAAGTTATTAATTAATTAATTACTTAAATTTATTTAATTAAAACAAAATTCAAATTTAGAAAATTCATTTTTTTAGAAAAATGATTTTTTTGTTTAATTTAATTAAGTTAAATTAAATTAAATTTGAAAGTGGTCCGAGGAAATGTCTATTTTTTTTAATAGTTTAGTGGATTTTTCCACATTCTCACACTTATCCCATTAAACTCAAATGGAATTTGAAGTGTCAATATGCTGAGACATGGTGCTTGCATGGATTGACTTAATAAAAGCTTCAAACCTTTGAGAATTGATTATCACGCAAGTGAATTTTCATAGAAAATTCTGAAACTCCAAAAAACCCTCTTCCTCTCTAGTTCAATTAAGCTCAATTAAGAGTTTCCACCACTCAATTCAAGGCTGGGATTAGTAGAGAAGCTCTTCTTGGTGGTCTACTAAAGATTTGGAGATCGAATTCGTGGAATTCAGCTAGGATCAAGAGTGATTCTACAAATGTATAAATTGTAAACCTTTTTTTGTTAAAATTTTGTTTTTAAGCATGCTTTGTACTCAAATTAAGTGTAATTAGAGTGTCTAATAATTCTGTTTGCTTTTGCATTTTGCATCTTTACTCCATCAGCAATAACTTTCACAAATCATCAAAGTCGACATCAACTAATTCATTTTTGGGTGCAGGAGGAATGTTGCATTGAATTCCTTCTTCGACGGATGGTGAATGTTTACCAATCTCACCAATGCTTGATCCTTCCCTCATTAGATAAGTAATGGGAGGAAAGAGGCTCGGGTCATTAGTAGTTGGCGGTGGCAGAAGGAAGCTTGCGTTCATTAGCTCCTCGAAAATTAGAGCCTTGTCATTGTTTTGTTCTGCTGGTTGTCGTGGAGTTTCCTCCATTCGTTCAAGTGGTAAGCGAGGGTGGAAGGTGCTCTTATGGTTGTCCATGAGTAGGGTTTTGAAGAAGAAATGGAAGAACGATAACGGAAGAAGGTTTGATAGGTCGTTGGAGCTTTCAATGATTTTTTTTTTTTATTATTATTATTTTTGCAAATAAGGAATTTAGGATTTCAACGAACTTGGAATCCGAAAATAAAAGAGGAAGGAGGAGAAAGAATTTTATAGACGTTAGTGGACGTGTGGGTTAAGATGTGATGTCGGCATAATGATGACACATTAAATGAATCGAAGACATGACGTTGTGTCAGGATGTGCACATGATTTATGTCCTTTCATATCCCACTAACAGTTAGAAAGACCTTCGAGGTACCCTCTCCTACGATGTGCGTGATAGATGAGATGAGTTGTCACCTCTCTACATCCTATACTCATCGCAACTCTCATTCGTTTTTCCCATAAATTCGAAGTTCAATCAAACCATTCACAAATCATCACAACAACTTTCAAATAGCCAATTTCTAGAAAATTCAAGCAGTTCAAATAAAAGAAAAACATAAAATTAAGAAATCAAGTAATAAAGTAAAGACAAAAGAGTTAAAAGTTAAGATATCATCATTTTTGCGTAGGGACTATCCATCTATTCTTCACTTAGGCTTTCCAAGATCAATGGAGATTTTGTTGCGATCAACTTTGCCTCCATAGTATTGTTTGATTCTTTGCCTGTTGACCTTAAACACATTTGTTTCTTCTTCGTGTGTCAACAACACTTCTCCATGTGGAAAGATTTTTTTGTGAAAGGATACACGAGTACCTATTGCGGAAGTGGTCGCGTCCTAATTCTAATTTTATATAATATACAGAAAATATAAAAGAAGAAAACAAGATATACAATATCTATTAAGCATATAGTGTGTAGAAATTAAATAGGAAAAAGAGATTCGAATATCACATACCCTTGAAAACTAATATCTTCTCAATTCCTCTCTGAAACTTGACAGGACAGATATTTTGATTGTAAAAATGCAACAATCAATCGAACACCACCACGTGAAAACCTCGTTATTCTCAAGATAGAGAATCAATGATAGCTGTGGACTTCAAGATTAATTTGGAGAAATGATTTGAAGGAAATAATTTGAGAGAACAAGGCAATATCACACATCACCAAAATCTACATACTTTAGGTGTATTTATAAGTGGGCAAGAGAAAGATGAAAGAAAAAATCCATTCATTTTCCATTTGCCAATTAATGAGAGAATATGAAGAGAAAATGTTATTTACAATAAATTCTCTAATTAAAAGATATTTGATCAAACAAAAAACTATTTTTTCTTTAATTAATAAATATACATAAATTAACAAATTCATTCATCTTCCACATGCTAATTAATGAAAGAATACGAAGAGAAAAAGTTATTTAAAACCAATTCTCTAATTTAAAAATATTTAATTAAACAAAAAACTATTTTTTCTTTAATTAATATATATGTATGAATCAAATTTATATTAATATTTGAATCATATTCAAATGATTATTTTTCTCTCAAATAAATCTTTATAGTATAATGCATCATATACATTATATTATATCTCATAATTATATCTTATATAATCAATTCTCTTTTTTAATTTGAACAATTAAAATTAGTGCAAATTAATTCGAGTCTAACTAATCCCAAATGAGCTAATGTGGGAACCTTTTTGCCCTTATAGTTACATCTAACTCATTAAGTACCATTGACCCCTCTAATGAACAATAATTTATAGTCCAACTATAACTAACCCATCTCAGGCCAGGAGAGAGTGTGACACCACATTGTTCAAGCCTCAGAATTAGTCCTTAAGGGAGCAATTTCTCTACTTTCTCTATTTGTAGAGGAGGAGTGAAGTCTTTCTTGTGTAGATGTGTCCCCAACTCTCCAATTAGACGAATCCCTAAAATTGTAGGCATATTGAGTTGACAAAACTGGCCACTCTCACCCATGCAAATCAAAGGGTTACCTCCACAAACAAAAGTTCACAACTCACTCAGGATTCAGATCAAGTCACCTATGGTCGTCATGATGAAATTTAAGTCTCATCTATCAATGGTGTTATATAGATAGACTATTCATTTTATGGTTCGATCTTATATAAACTCTTTGTATAGAATAGCCCTGCTTACATAACTCCGCCTGAATGATTAGGATCAGATAATTTGTAGCACTTTACAACAGTTGTAACAACTACAAAGTAGGTGGTATTCGTAGTGTCACCAGTAAGATTATCAACTAAGCATGATCCAGTTATATGTCTATACATACGTGTTTAAATTACAGAAGATAATTCTAGATTTTAGATTGATGGATTATTGCATAAATTTCATAAAACTAATCAACCATTGATTCAACTAACATATAACTACGAGGCTTTAGGGCATACATCTGAATACATTGATTATGAAGGGTCTTGAGCATCGTGGCTGCAATTTTCCTGGAACAAACAAAATCGTGAGTTTAATAAAAGAACTTTTTGTCCAACAAAGAAGGTTTTTCTTACGCATGCGTTGATCATGCCAACACTTAGTCCTTTCTTCGTATATCTTTGCGTTTTCGTAAGCTTGTAGTCTCTATTTGTCAAATTTTCTTAATTGTAATTTTCTCGCTTCTCCAACTGCCTGCAAGCCTTGGTTCAACTTTTTGGTTGCCCAATGGTCTTTATGTTCTCGTTCCAAAGGCAAATGACATGCATTAACAAATACCAATGCTTATCCCTGTAGACGCCTTATATGCAGTTCGGTAAGCTAGAGCATTTCATCAAGATTTTGTACTTAGTCCCTTTGAGTGGTATTGCTGACTTTTTCCAAAATAGACTTGATATCACGATTGGAAATTTTTGCCTCTCCATTTGTCTATGGGTGGTATGCCATTGTTATCCTATGATACACACCATATTTAATCAGTAATTTTCTAATGATGCGGTTTATGAAATGTGTACCTTCATCGCTGATGATTGCTTGGAGGGTGCCAAAGCATGTGAAGATATCCTTTTGAAGAAATTGGACACTATCTTCGCATCGTTTGTGGTACAGGAAATAGCATCAACCCATTTGGATACATAATTGATAGCTACCAAAATGACATTGTGGTTGTTTGAGGGTGAGAATGGTCCCATGAAGTCTATTCCTCATACACCAAAAGCTCAACTTCCAAAATTGCAGTTAGGGGTATCTCATTTCTCTTTCGAAATATTACTTGCTCGCTGGCAGCTATTGTATCTCATTATAAAATCTTTGACATTTCTGAATAAGGTGAACCAATAATACCCACATTGGAGGACATTAGCTATCATTCGATCTCCGTTGAAGTGACCTCGAAAAGGTGATTCATGATATTGAGATAATATGTGTTGGTATGTAGTTTAAAGAATTCATTACCTGAAGATGTGATCGGGTCCACACCTGTACAGATTGTACTCATCTCAGTAGTACAACATACATTCATGCATTAATTTCTTTTTCTATCTGTGTTGTACTCTTCAGGGAATTGCTTACATACCAAAAAATTGATAATGTCTTGCTCAAAATCATCAATCTTTAGCACAACATCATCAGCAAAACATGTGTTGACTTCAGGCTGCATGTGATCAACTTCTGAGTTCTCAAGGTGGGATAATTGGTTAGCTAGTTTATTCTCGGTTTCCTTCATGTCAACAATTTTTCTATCATATTATTACAACAAGAAAATCCATCTAATTAATCTGGGTTTTGCGTCTTTCATAGTCGACCCCAATAGGTAGGCCCTGAATTTTTCTACCATAAACACCACGGCCAAAACTTTTTTTCAATGGTTGAATAATTGAATTGTGCTTCCTTAATCGTTTTGTTGGCTTATGCAATGGGATGCAGAATTGTTTCTTTTCGCTGAATGTAAGTGGCTCCCATCGCATAGTCACTGGCATCGAGCATCGAGCATCAACTCGAAGGGACAGTGACCAATCTGGTGTGATCATTGCAGGTGTTGTGACTAATGCTTCATTTAATTTTTCAAACATTTGTAAAAAATATTAATAAAAGACAAAAAGTCTGTTTACCTCAAGCAACATACTTAGCGACCACATAATATTCGAGAAATACTTAACAAATTAAATTTGCAATAAAAACCAGTGTGGCCAAGGAAACTTCTCAAGGTTTTTACATTCGCTGCGGGAGGTAATCTCTCAACAGCTTCGATGTTAGCTTTATTCACCTCTAAGTAAGATTTATATACCTTATGCCATAGCAAAATCCCTTTATTTACCATAATATGACATTTTTCCCAATTCAACACTAGATTGGTATCTTCACATCTTTGCATGACTTGCTCGATGTTAGCTAAGCATGATTCACAGGATTTTACGAATATAGAAAAATTGTCGATAAATATCTCCATCGATTCCTCCAAGCAGTCAAAAAAGATTGTCATCATGCACCGTCAGAAGGTGACTCATTCATTACACAACCCGAAAGGCGAATGTCCTACAAGGGAATGTAAATGTAATATTTTCTTGATCTTCAGGTGCGATTACTATTTGGTTGTATCTGAAATATCCATCCAAGAAGGCAAAATAATCGTTTTCAACTATTCGATCAAGCATCTAATTAATGAATAGTAGTGGGAAATGAACCTTCTTGGTTGTTGCATTTAACTTCATATAGTCCATACAAATTCTCCACCCAGTGACAATTCGGGTGGGATCATCTCGTTATTCTTATTTGAGATTATTGTGGTACCTTCTTTCTTTATAATGCACTGGTTGGGGCTCACCCATTTAGTATGAGAAATGGGGTAGATTATGCTCGCATCCAGACACTCGATTATTTCCTTATTTTTCACCTCCTTCATCGCAAGGTTAAGGCCGCGTTGAGGTTTAATCAAGCCTTATTTTCCTTCTTCAAGTCGGATTTTGTGCATGAAATACGAGGGGCGATTCCCCTTAATGTTGCAATCGTCCACACAATGGCTCAAACATACTTCTTCAAAACTTTTAATAGTGCTTCTTCATTTTCTGAAGTCAGAGTGGTCAAGATAATAATAGGTAGTGTTTCGTCTTCACCAAGTTTCTTTGAATTACATTCATTGCATAACAAGAGTATGGGAGCTGCTGATCCATTTTCCTTTCTTCATCTTCATTATCACTGCCAAAGTCTGTTTCATAGGGTCATTCATTTTATATGTCAACTGCAGACATACATCCACTTCATTTGGGAACTCTAACACCTTGAGAACATTGAATTTTATCTCCTATCCGTTCATCCTCATGGTAATTTCTCCTTTATGTACGTCAAATTATGGCGTCCAATGGATGGGAATGACCTACCCAAAATGATGGGCACATTTCGATCTACTTCATAATTAATGATTATGAAATTTATAGGCAAGATAAATTTATCCACTTTTACCAATACATCCTTAATTATTCCCTCTAGTCGCGCTGGAGAACAATCTGCCATTTGTAGCATTACTATAGTTTGTCATACTTCACTGATGCCTAAATTGTTTATAACGGAAAGGGGCATAAGATTTATGTTGGTCCCTAGGTTGCATAGTGCTTGCCCTATTTCAACGCCTCCAATGGAGCAAGGGATGGTGAAGCTCCCAGGGTCTTTAATTTTTGTTAAATCTTTTCTTGAATTATGGTACTAGATTCCTTTGATAATCCTACAGTTGTAAATGCTTCAATCCTTCTCTTTCTAGAGAGTATATCTTTTAAGAATTTCAATACGATGGCATCTACTTCAATGCCTCACCCAATGGGATGTTGATGTGAAATTGTTTTAACATCTCTAGGAAGCACCAAAATCGGTTTTCATCATTCTTTTTTCTCAACAACTGTGGATATGGTTGTGGTCGCATCACGGTTGATGCCTTAAATGTAAACATTTGTGGATGATTCTCTACGTTCAACTTTTTGGTTTTCTTGTGTTTTGTTTGTTTTCTTGTGTTGTTACTATGCGATGAAGCATGACCGTCTAAAGGATTGAGGAGCAAACGTCGAGTATCACATACCGAGGATCGAGTAGCCAGTGACTATGCGATGAAGCATACTGGCCTACTTGATCGTTTGGTGCGCGCGCCTACCATTCAACGAGTATCCCATACTCAGCGATCGTTTACTTCCATCGTTTACACGATCAAGTAGCCAATGTAATACGATCGAGTAAACTGTTTACTCGATCGCGTAGCATTAGCCATGTGATCGTTTAGCTAATGCTATACGACTGAGTAGAACTTTTCTACACGATCGCATAGCCAAATGTAAACGATCATTTAGCTTGGGCTACACAATCTGACCAACCCTTTGTCTTCTTCCTCGAAGCAAACTGCATCTCCATGCCTTGAAGCATCATCACGAACGACTCTTACCAACTCAAACACTTTGAATACAGACTCGATAACAAGTTAATATGTCCAAAAACAATGAGGCTCTTACAAATTAACATTCAAATGTAAAAGAAAGCAATAAACAGAGGCAATCATCCAAGAAACAACCATTAATCCACATCCAAACCTACATCTAACACTTAAACGCAATGTATATATGCTTAAAACCCACCAAAATTGTAAATACAATTCAATACATCAATGAAATTTGGAATATCAGAACAACCTGGTTCTGATACCATTTGAAAGAACATTTGAACAAGAGAATCGTTGAGCAGAAGCAAGATCGTTCCAAACCCATGGTAAAAGAACGAAGCATTTACAAACATACAAGAATAGTTATGCATCATTGAGTAAATTACAGTATGCTTTTTAGTTAAAGCCAACTAGAATCGAGTGACATACCTTTGAAGAACTATTCTTTGCGTATTCCCTCGATCAACACTAGTCACGCATCTAAGAAAACTCGATCAAATGCATGCTCGCAACGAACAACCAGTGCAAATCACAAACTGTCAGATCCTCAAACGCAATCGAGTAATACTCGATCCTCGACCCTCAAATAGATACACTTGACACTACCAAGAGGCTACCTTGGTATTCTCGGTGTGAGATTCTAGGAGGTGTGGACTCTGTGTGGATTTGGTAGAGGAAAGAAGGAAGTATATCATCGAGTAAACAATTGAGTAAGTGAGAGAATTAGAAACTTTTATCGTACAGAGTTGGGTACTTAATCGTCTAGCAAACGAGAAGTTATCATATAGTAACGAGGAACTTGGTCGTTTACTATCTCAAAGACTATCGTGTAGCTTTTCTTTTTCTCGATCGAATGAAATGCGATTAATAAAAAATTGAAACCATTTTTCTTTTTATCCATTAGTTATTAAAACAGATTAAAAACTTCCCACTTGCATCGATTAAAGGAGAAAATAATAACCAACCAAACAATTATTTTATAACTTTTTTATTATAAATAAATATAATAACTAATTTATCATATTATATTTATAACCTATAGTTTTAATATCACATCACATGTAATATTTAACCATAGTTATTTTCCTCCTTTATTGCATTTATTATAAATCATATTTATATTAATTCCTCCAATTAATGTATCTAATACATCAAATAAATTATATCGCATATAATTGAATTAATTTAATTATATCATATATAATCAAATTACCTCATGTTAATTTGAGTACTTCAAACTAACCCAAAAATTAATTCTCAACATGAATCCATTGAGAAACCAAGGAGACCTTATGGACTTGTAGCATAAAGCTCCAATAGTACGTGAATAACTGACTAAACTCTTTAATCACAAAATCCATCATCTGTTAACTACCGAGCACTCCACTAAAGACCGACAGTTGCACTCTTCACACTAAAAATATCCATTGGGTATAACAAATCAATAGTACGATGACCCTTCACAAATCGCTCGTAAGTACAACTGGGCCAATTTACCATTTTTTCTCTATAATTACATCTAACTTCTTAAGTACCACTGATTTCTCTAATGAACAATACATCATAGTCCCACTATGAGTGGACATTTCTCGACCCATGAGAAGGTAGTACCACATTGTTCAAGCCCCGGAATCAGCTCTTAAAGGGACAATTTATCTACTTACCTCTGCTTTGAGGAAGAAGTGAATTTCATCTTGTGTAATCGAGTTCTCAGCTCCCCAATAAGACAAATCCCCTAAGTGGTAGGTTTTAGTCGACGATCTGGCCACTCGCACCTACACAAATCAAAGGACCGCCCTCATAGGCAGGAGTTCACAACTCACTCAGGATTAAGGTCATGTTACCTATGGTCATCCTAGTGAAATGAAAGTCTCTGTCATAAACGGTGTTATATAATGAGACCAAACATTTTATGGTCCGGTCTTATACAAACTCCTTTGTATAGGATATTCCAGCTCGCATGTCTTCACATGAATGACCAGGATCAGATTATTTGTAGCACTTTACAACACTTGTAACATCAACAAAGCGAGCCGTATCTGTAGTGTCACAAGGATAAGATTTTCCTCCATTATCCATATACTACAGACCATTTAGGTTATCACTTAAAGCATGATCCACTTGTATGTCTCCACATACATGCTTAAGTTACAATGATAACCAGGAATCTTAGTTTATTGGTCTGTGGTTAATGCAAATAAAATATCTCGTATTTCATAGGCAGTGAAGAATAAAATATCTCATATTATTACATCACAAAAGTGTGTAGTTCACTGCATGCTACACATCCTAGGTTCGTTACTTAATTCACAGACCCTAATTGGTTACCATTCTCCAAGCCATCTTTGTCATTTCTTGCAGTAGCTTCGCTATTGCGGTCACTTACGTGTGCAGTGTCGCAATATTGTCATTATCTGTTTTTGAGTTGTTTCCTTTTCTAGAACTTGACCGCAATCCAAATTCATTATCTTCCCAATCCTCGTGGTTTTGTGAGATTCGGTCCAAGATAGACTTCATCTTAGGGTATGTTTTTTGTAGTGACCTTTTTCCATAGAATCAGCTACAATTTGTGAAGCTTCGGTGAGTCCATCGTAGTAAATATCCAGTTGCACACAGTCCGACAAGTTGTTATGCAGGTAATTCTTGGCAGCTTCTTGAATCTTGTCTAAGCATCGTTTAATGTTTCTCGATCCCTTTATTGAAAGTTGGGAATTTCTCGTCGCCTCTTAGCATTCTCAGTTGGGGGGAAATTTTCGTCATGAATTTGGCTACCATTGCTTCCTATGAAGTAATTTCACCTGGCTTCAATTCATATGCCCATTTCTTTGCCTCATCCTTTAGTGAGAATGGAAACAAGAATAATCTGATCTCTTCAGCAATAACATTTGGAATAAAAAACGTGTTCCAAATTCCAAGGAATCTCTTTAGGTGGGCATGTGGATCTTCACTCATGCACCTCCAAACTGCCCTACTGTTTGGATCATTTGTAGCATTATCGACATTACGTCAAATCTGAAACCTTCGGCTAGTGGTTGAAAGATCCATAGTGATAAGTCATATAAATTGGGCGATGCATATCTCAAATTCGTCTATTGCGATCATTTGCCAAAAGTATACGATTTTTAGACCCAACGCGTTGTTAATTGCATTGTTCCTCCATTATTAATCGCATTCGATGCTACTTGATTATTAATTACATTGGAAGTTGCTAGATTGTTTGGTTGGTCTGCCATTGCTCTAGCTTTATTCCTCTGACGTCTCTTCTTATTGGATTTTATGCATCGATGAAAGATCCATTCAATTTTAGGGTCATAAACAAGTTCAGGCGATGTGCCTTCCCTCATATAATGTTTTACACCCCTTCTCGGACAAGGATGCAATATGCCCAAAATCGAGTTCTTGCAATAATTGAAAACAAAAAATTTAATAGAAATTAGTTACCATAGTCCCCGACCATGGCACCGAAAATTTGTTGCATTTTAAAACATGCGATGATTGCTAGTTTTATGTCGTGCTTTTAATTCTAATTGAGATTAATTTTCTAGTTTAAACGTAATGTTATTAATTTTCTAGTTTAAACAAATTGTTTTAATCTTTTAATATGTGATCGAAGTATGCGATGAGAATAATATTTACTATCTAACAGAATGCTTACACTACTGGTGGAATGAAGGATGATATGGATGCGATAGTAATTGCAACTTCGAAATAAAATCATGTGAGTTGAGGATGGATTAAATATCAATGATTAGAAAGGATTGAGAAAAGTCCACTAACATTTTCCTAAGCGATGCATAAGTCATTCGTTAATGCGATAAACTCTTAAAGTAATAACTTCATCTCTCAGTGTTTTGAGCAACAGTATCGTATCTCTAGGATGTATATGATGAGTCTTGGTTACGATAGGTTAACTTTATCTCTAAAGTTGCATCTATCCTCATTTAACAAGTTCTACAATCTCTTACTCTCTCAAGTAGCAGAATGTTTCCTACTAAGATCAATCCCCCCTGCACGCATTAAACTAGCAAACTCCTACTTATGCACAATTTATTAAAAATATTAGTTATTCTTTCTCAACCCATTCAAAATTTAGCTATTCGTGCTTGTAAAAATAGACATGGATAATTAGAATATGGAAGTAATTATGCGTCACATGTGAAACTAGTGTACATGATAAACAAGTTACACCTCATGTGTGCACCTAGGTTGGATCCATGTAACTGAATTCATGTAGGCGATAAATGAGTTGGGTCGTTTCACATTCCATATCGACAATTTATTTTATTTCTAGAGGACATAGTACACGATTTTCCTTAATCGTCACGTTCTATCATTCTACTATCCTATTTTTATTATTACTTATTTTAGTTAGATTTATTTTTTGAAAACTTAATATATGGTGGACTCCACGAATCTTTGAAATTTGTATTACATATATTGTGGGCTCCCAAATCTTTGAAATTTGTATTTATATGGGAATGCCAATTGGCCTGCATTTAATATATATAATGAGCAAAACGAGCTATTATTTTACAATCATAAATTTAAGACATTCTAAATATTTTAAAAATATATGGTATTGGATTCTCTCAACTTTATATATATAGTTATGCTCTCAATGACGTTTATCTCATAATTTTTTCTAATTTTTTATTAATCTTTTCAAATTGCATTGGTTGTTTTGCAATTAATATCAATCTTTATTACTAAATCAACCATCTATGAAACACAGATACTTCATGTGAGGCAGAGAATCTATCTGATATTTCTAGATATTTTCGAGATACGTATCTGACACGTTATGTATACTTCCACATAATTCCTAGATACGTATCTGACATGCAATTTGACGTATATTGAAAAACTCACTACTCAAGTTCAAAACTAAAAGAACAAAAAAAAATAATTGACCAAACCCTAGACTACAATAATTTAATCTTTATCTTCACATTTGAGTCCCCCCAAAGTCCACCAAATATAAATCATCTGGTATATCTTCAACAATAACTTCTTCGTTTATCTTTCATACTTCTCCCTCTAATCTTCTTCTTTTGTGCAATATGAGTCACTTTTCTATTGCATTTTATTAACTATTGTACTTCAACTTTTTAGATGCTTTTTTTGTATTGTATTTCAGTGTTTGTATTCTATTTTGAGCTATTGTTATTAATTTGTATGCTAGATTTATCTATATCCTAGTTTTTTTTTAAGAAAAAAATGTATTATTAGAATCCTCTTTTTTTTTAGAAATATATATTAAAAATATATATTAAAAAAATGACACATCCTTAGACGTATCCGTATCTTAGTTTTTTAGAAATTGACGAATCGTCGTATTCGATCATATCTGTATCGTATAGCCGTGTCTATATTTTATAGATAACCATTTTAAATTTCCATTTCAATTTCTAATTATATTCCATCGTCTTCTTATCCAAACCACAATTTTAAAATTTAATATTCTCGTTGTTCCCGATCTTACTAACATCTCTTCACATATGACAATTTTCTTGTCCAATTGAATATGTATCATAAATTTAAATTCTCTTCTCCATTTTTGTTTCATTTATCAAATTCGTTCTGCCATTCACAGTAATTTTATTTGGCTTATTTATTTATTTTTTTGATGACCCCATAGGTTAAACGTCCCCACTACCGCCTTCGTCCTGGTTTTGTTCGTCTCTTTTTAATATTTTTTTAATTAAGTAAATTAAATTTCTTAGAAAAATAAAACGTGGATACTTCTAATTTGGTAGATTTAGTACAAATTTTTATTTTTTGGAATGTTTACTTTACCCTATTTTTCTAATGGCCCTTTAATGTAATCAGGCATAAGACTTTTGTTGTTAAAGATAAGACGAAAAGACATATATGAATTCTAGAAATTTTAAATATAAATAAAAAATTTGTCCATTATGGAGCGTATCTACTTATCATATATTAATCAGTAAGTTAGTTTTAGTTTTAAAAAATATTAATAGATTTCATCGCAAAAGCTTTTCGAATAAACGTGTTTCGTGGAATTAAACTTTTATTGATGTAGTATTGATGTAGATGTGGTTCGATCCCTAGTTCATAATTCTCTGATTCTCTCTCATTTGAATGCGTATGTTTGACTTAATTCTCTCTCAGTTGAATGCGTATGTTTGACTTGAGGAAAAATGTTTGTATCTTGTTCAATGTTTAGGAATTAGGGGCTCTTCTAATTGTTCGAGGTTCTCTAGAGTCTAAACTGTCTCACTCCTACAAATGAAATAAACTTCTTTATTTGTTATCTGGTGAGCTTTGTAGGCTTGGGTTTTGTTGGTCTATAGACTTGACCCTAGATCCAATTGGATTTGAGCTTTGACATTTGGGTCAAATTAAACACGTTGTTCTTGAGCTCAATTTGGCTTTAGCCCAAACCTTAATATTTTAATTGGACTAAATAATTATTTTAATCAAACTTTCAAGGCGAGAACACATCACATCATTGGGATTTGCCAATTTATGTCTTCAATTTAAAAATTGAGACACATGAACTTTTAGTTAGTCCCAAATTTGACACATGTGAACTTTAGTTAGTTCCAAATTCAATTATTTGTAATTTTGTCCTTAATTTGATAAATGATGTGATAATTTATGATGGTCCAAAATGTTTGGTTCAACAAATGCCCTTTTTCGAGATTTATGCACGTATATGAGTGGATAATCTCGAAAAGATAATTTGTAATCAAAATACAAGTTGTATGTTCTTGAATTTGACTTCATTTGATGTGTCACTTTAATAAAACTATGAATTAGATAGATAAACTTGATATGAATTTTGTATATGTTTGACACACCTTTTTTATGCCAATTTAAACCTTAAATTTAGGTCAAAGTTTTGACTATCTTTCTTGACGTAAATTTTGATTTGAATTTAAGTAGAATTTATGCTACTCAAAGTTGAGCTTGGAGTAAAATGGAACTTTTTTTTGTAAGTTGCTTGGCTTGAATTTGGAATAGAATGTGAAGTTGAGATTTAAACTTCACCCAACATTACTTTGGGATAAAATTTGCATTGTGCGCAAATTTTAATTGACATACATTTTAGGTCCTATCTATAACTTAATTTGTGGTTGAGATAAGATCGGATAGATTTGACTTTTGGATGAAATTTGGAACATGACCCAATTTTAATTTGAGGTTACAATTTAATTTGGGATGAAAGTATACGTTTGAATGATTGAATTTGGGATAAAATTTAGAATATGAACAAATTTTAATTTGAGATAAATTCAAGTGTTTATCTACATTCGAGTTTGACTGGTAAATCTCAGTTCTTCAAATCCAATATGAATACAAATCAAATCCAATTAGAATTTTGAATTTAAGAAACAGATTAGAATCAACTGAAATTGGGATTTGAATTTGATTAGCATTAAGAAATTTGATTATAAATCAAATTACATTGAGACTTGAACCAGAAGATATTTCCTCTGTAAGCTCATTTGAATTAGGTATTTTCGAAAATAGACAAATATGAGAAATTATTTACGTAAAATAGTAAAATTTTAATTTTCTTTCAGAGATTGATAGAAAGCTATTAATGTCTATCGGTTATAAAAATTGATGGAAGCTTATCACTAATACATAGAAGTCTATCCATGTCTATTAATATTTTTTTTTACTATTGCTGTAAATACTTTGACATTTTTTCTATTTGCAAAATATTTTCTTAATTATAACTATTTTTTCTTTTGTTTCAGCCTTCTTTCTCTTGCTTCATTCAATCAGAAACGTAGGAACAAAATCCAAATTGGATTTATGAGCATCCTTTCTATTCAAATCCTTACGTGGTCGGTATACATCTAATTGGGAGAGATACAAATTTGTTTAGATTTAAACCCCGTAAATTAGGCAAAGATTTAGAGGTGTTTGGCGCAGGTTTAGAACCTTAAATTTGAAAATGTGGAAACATAGGTAGAGACATTTAGGTATTGTTCGAGTTGTAAATTTTTTCAAACCAAATAATCCTTATTAAAAAATGAACCGAACCTAACCCAATTAAGAAATATTTGGGTTCGGTTGGTTTGGGTTAATGAGACCATTTTTATTTAAAATTTTGTAATAAAACGAAGGAAACGAAAATATGTAAAAATCTAATTTAATTATTTTTATATATTGAATTAAGATTAATAACTCATTTTCAATTTATATAGTGAAAATTTTCTTTTTATAATTCAAATAAACTAGTTTTAAGAGCTGTTGAAGAATAAATTATTAAAAAAATATTGGAATTAAATAAAATTAAAATCAATATATGTATAAATAATCGTGTTATAATAAAAAAAATATATTTTAAAGTTAATAATAAATTTGGGTTGGTTCGGGTTATATTAGGTGAACCCATGAACCAATTCAACCCATAAAATTTTCATTTATTTGAACTCAACCCAACCCAAATGAATTGATAACCCAATCCAACCGCATGGGAAGTTGGGTTGATCAGTTTCGTTGGGTTTTTTGAACACCCGTAGGTCTAGGTAGCTTGGATGTAACAAATCTGTGTTTGGAGTGCAGGATTTTGAAATCTGGATTTAAGAAGCTTGTGTTTGAAGTACAAATTTAAGCAGGTTGGGAATGAAACACATATTTATAAATATTTAGTTTTTAAAATATTTTTTTTTTGTATTTATTCACCGAATAGATTTTAGATTAGTTTAAATTTGTCATCTTCGTTATTTTAATATAGTTAAGTTTAAAATAAACTAAAAAATTTAGAAGAATATTTTTTTTAAAAAAAATTAAAATAGAGGTTTTGACTAAAATTATAATTTTATTTAATCTATTGTTTTAATAATTTTATATTTTAATCTTAATCGATTTTGAAATAAAATTTCATAGCCTTTTGCCACTTTAACTAATTTGAAAACGACCCCTTTCTTTTTTTACCATAATACACTAACTTAAAATTGAAATAACTAGTTTTTAATATTAAATTCAATTATTGAAAAACTACACTTCTTTTTTTCTTATCAAATTACATTTGAGGAATAAAAAATCATAAATTTTGAGTTTTAGTTATTATTTAGTCGCTAAGTTGTTTTAAACATTTTAAATCTTTACGTTTAGAAAATGATTCTAAGTGTTCGAGCTAATTAAATTGACTAACAAACAAAAATCAAAATGTTATAATGTAAATTAGAGCTTTCAAAAAAATATAGTTCTACACATATAACCTAAATAAATGTAACTATACAATTGTAGTCTACTGGCGTGTTTGTAATGACTTAGAAAAAACAAATATCTTTCAAAAATTCATTTTTAATTAAACACTTATGATAGAAAGTCAGTAAAATAAATATATTGTAATTCTTTCTTAAAAGTGCTTTTATATACAAATTTGTCTAGTATATTATATACAAAGAGTATTTTTATTAATGTTTTTCAAGGTTGGTTGGTGGTGGTCGTCGGAGGTGGTAGTCGGAGGGTGGCCAATGGAGTTGGTGGCTAGAATTTCACCAGTGTGGGGGGAAGGGGGTTGCCAAAGGTTAGTCGATGGTGATCGGAGTTGGCTAGTGGCGACTGGAGGTTGGCCGACAACGATCACCGAGGTGGCGGCCAAAGTTTGTCGTGGCTGTCGTAGGAGGTGGCGGCTAGAGTTGGCCGGTTGCGGTCGTAGGAGGTGGCGGCCAAAGTTTTCTTGTGGTAGTTGTAGGAGGTGGCGACAGGAGTTGGCCGGTAGCGTTCGTCAAAGGTTGCAGCCAGAGTTGGTCGACGGGTTCGTCAGAGGTGGTTACTGGATTTGGCGGGCAACAATCGTCAAAGGGTGACAGCCGAAGTTTGTTGAAGTGATCGCCGAAGGTGATGTCTGGAGGTTGACCGATATACTTCCTAGATTAAATTAGAAAAGAAATGGGGAGAGAAGGGGGAAACCCATGGGTTTAAATAGTAAACACTATTCAAACCCATGGGAAAAGGATGTGTTTCCGATGTCCATGTCCCAAAATAAGGATTGGGCTTAGGATGTCTAACCCATCCAATCCCAACGCTTGAAAAAACACCCCCTTAGTATAGCTTTCTCTCTGCTGCCAACTGTGAGGGGAATATTAGTTATATCCCTATTCTGTTATAATTTTTATATATTGTAATTTCTCATTATTTATTTTATTTACTTGTATATGAACTTGAAGAGATGTGAATAAAAATACTTTACTCTTTCTCTCTCAATTATATTCTTAATATGGTATCAATGTTTTAAAATTGGTTCTGTTTTTCCCTCTTGCGCGACTCCACGACAACTGTTCCTTCTACACAGTTGCCAATTGACCCTCCACCGTTGATTATTCCTCCTTCGGGAACTATTCCAACCAATGAATCTTTGATTTTTCATCAAGATCAACGTACTAATGCTTCATCTTCCAACAATTTCTATTTCCTACATCACAGTGACATTGCAAATCTTGTTTTTGTATCCGAGCCTTTCCTTGATAGCAATTACGTCACCTGGAGTCGTCGGATGATTCTTGCCCTATCAATTTGGAATAAACTTTGTTTGATCGATGAATCAATTGCTCGTCCTACAACTAATCTTCTCCCTTTGTGTATTCAAAATAATGATGTTATAATTACCTAGATATTTTTCGTTTCCAAAGGAATTTTGTCTAGCATTCTTTTTTTCGATTCGGCTCATGCTATATGGTTAGTAAAGGAACTCTTATACAAGAGTACCTCTGAGCGCAAGCGGATCGTTCCAAACTCATTGTCACATAATTACCACGTTTACAATCTAACAGACAAGATATGCATTGTACTACAAATTACCGACATGCTAAGCACAATAAATAACAAGAGAATGAATACATACCAGTTGAAGACTCTCCTTCAGCAAAACTCATTCTCTCGAACAGGGACTACTGCTCCTGCTTTTGCTGGAACGTCCAAGCAATCGTTCACCAAAACCATCGATCGTCTACTCACGAATGGCCTCCACATAAAAAGAAGAACAATGGGGATGACACCACCACTTAGAACCCTCGATATTCTCAGTATGAGAATCCAAAGAGTGGATTCTATTGGAGTTTGGTAGAAGAACGGAGGAAAGAAGATCGTATACAATGATCAATAGGAGAAGGTAGTGTCTATCCTATAGACTATGCTTGATTGTTTAAAAGAAGTACATGATCGTGTAGGAAATAGGCAACGATCGTATAAATGATCGTTTAATAAACACTCGGTGGTAGATGTTCATTTAGTAAACGCTCGGTGCTAGACGATCGTTTAGAAAAATATAGGTGATCGTTTAGAAAGAGGTGCGCGTTTATATGATCGTGAAGCAACTTTAAGCTATCGTATAGTCTCTCGGTTAGCTAAGCGATATGTAGTATACACTTTGCTTGAACGAATGACCGATCTTTTGCAAAATGAAAACGAATTTCATTTTATTCTTCAGTTACAAAAGCTAAATGAAACCTCCCACTAACACACGGTTACGGAAAAAATGTTGGGCAGAATTATCCTAAAATTGTCCAATTAAAATAATAAATATAATCATATTATATTCATTAACCTATAGTTTAATATCACATATAAACCACAGTGTTTTCTCCTCCACTAGATATAAATCATATTTATATCTGTTTTTCTCTAAGTAATCTATCTCATGCATAAAATCAATCATATCATATATAATTAATCAGTTCAATCATATCATATATAATTGAACTCCCTCTTGTCATTTGAACACTTCAAACTGAACCAAAAACTGATTCTCAACTTGAATCCGTTGAGCTACCAAGGGGACCTTATGGACCTATGGCTCGAAGATCTATCTACTTACCTCTGCATCGGGGAAGAAGTGAACTCCATCTTGTGAAGCTGAGTTCCCAGCTCCCAAATCAAACGAATTCCCAAAGTGGTAGGATTGAGTCGGCGATTTGGCCACTCGCACCCATGAAAATCAAAGGATCGCCCTCAAAGGTAGGAGTTCCCAACTCACTCAGGATTGAGGTCATGTTACTTATGATCATCCTAGTGAAGTGAAGTCTCTGTCAGGAACGACGTTATATAACGAGACATTAACA